>NW_026961540.1:602500-757783 GCF_963924245.1 Chroicocephalus ridibundus
CTATCCATTCAGTGGCTCCTTTAAAAACAGCATATGAGTCAGTGTAAATGGAGGTGGCTCCATGTTGTGCAGCTAGTAGGACAGCTCTGAGTTCCCCTACTTGTGCACTACCCTCCCCTGTTTCCATCGCTCTTTCTCCCGTTGCTACTTCCAGTGCTACGGCCTTATATTTCCACTTATTGTTTTCACGGTGAGATGACGCATCAGTAAACCACACTCCTGTAAGATCACTGCCTTCCTTCAAAGGAGGAGCTTCTTGGATCGGAGATGGTCTATTTGGTGGGGATTGGAACAATAGGGCACCATCTATATCCTTTTGTAGCTTGGATACTTTAACACTGCCTTCATAGACTGGCATGATTTCATTAATGCCTTCTAAATAAGCATACCACTTTCGAACTGTAGGTTTCTGGGCAATGCCAGCTGGTGGTGTTGTCCCTTTACGGACCACATCTAGGAGGCGAAAAGGTCCACGAATGATCACACTCTGTTCTCTTCTTATCTGCTCTGTTCGTTGCAACGCTCGCACTAGGGACAGTAAACCCTTCTCAAGGTCTGAATATCTGCTCTCAGTATCATTGAAGGAGTGAGAGCTAAATTCTAATGGTCTCTCCGGTCCTGCTGGTCCTTTCTGCCATAAATTACAATGGGAACCATGTTCACTGAACCCCCATTCTACGTGGACAGGGTCAGTTGGATGTATAGGACCAAGCTGTTGGAATAACCTTAGCTCCTTTATTAGTAATTGCAGAGCATTAGTGTGTTGTTTAGTCCACTCCCAGGATCTACCCTTTTTGAGCAAACTATAAAGGGGGCGAGCAATGATGGAAAAGCCAGGGATGTGTTTACGCCAATAACTTAAAGTTCCCAGAACTTGCTGTAACTCCTTCACGCTGGATGGATTCTGTCCATGCTCTATTTTTTCCAGGGTATCCTGAGGGACAGAAGCAGCTCCCTTAATCCACCAGACCCCCAGGAATTTAACTTCCTGTGCGGGTCCCTGACACTTTGAGTCTGGAATTTCCAATCCTAAATCAAGTAATGTTTTTCGGATGTTTTCCATCATGTCTTTTACACTTTCTTGGTTCTCTCCCCCTATTAGGATGTCATCAATATATTGGTATACCGTACATCCCTGTGAAACAGGAATCTCTGATAGCACTTTAGCTAAAGCATTATGAGCAATAGTGGGGGAATGTTTGTATCCTTGTGGAAGTCGGTTAAAGGTATATTGGACTCCTTTCCACGTGAATGCAAACCGCGCTTTGTCCTGCTCAAGGAGGGGGATCATAAAAAACATGTCTTTAACATCTAAGGCAGCCATCCAAGGATGGGCAGCTCCTTGTATCATTGTCACAATTTCCGCGATATTTGGAACTGCGGCAGTGAGGGGTGCAGTGTTGGCATTCAACTTTCGGTAATCTACTGTGAAACGCCATTGCCCGTTTGGTTTCTTTACCGGCCACACTGGTGAATTATAAGGCGAGTGAGTCCTCTTGATGATGTCTCTTTTTTCTAAATCTGATACCACCCCGTCTGCTCCTGCAAGTGCAGCTGCAGGCAGTGGATACTGCCGGACATTAGTGATTTTAGAGGGAGGTAAAGGCATGGAAGTTTCCAAGAGACTCAATTTCACTGTGTCTATTACTTTTTCGCATCCTGCAAAACTCCACACAGTTCCATCTGGGAATTTCCACATTCGCCCACGCAGCACGTCAAATCCTAGGAGGTTAGTACGTGAGGCACCCACTAACACTTCCGCCCTGGTCATCCGCTGCTCTCCCGGCAACCAGAGGTTAATTTTTGCAACGGGGCATGTTTTTACCACACCATCAATTCCTGCGAAGTTGACTCTGCGTCTGGTGGGATTTATACCTAGAAGTTGTGCCGTTTCATTAGTGATTGCAGACATTTGGGCTCCGGTATCAATAATAAAGTTTACCGACATCCTCCGGGGTCCGACAGGAATGGCGATAATAGGTTCAGAATCTTTATGAGAGAGCCATTGAATAGCTAGTACCCGCCGGACAGGGTGGCTCACTGCCCTCCCCGGGGATAGGAGTTTTTTGACTGGGACTCTGACAAATCAATCAAATTACGCTCCGGTGCAGAAGGCACAATTTTCTCACAGCTTGGGGATTCTCTGGTTAGACTTTTCTCCCCAGCCGATGTATTCTTTCTAGTTAGAGATTGGACCAGTGTACGGAGATCTCCCGTAGGGACACCGTGCAAGAATTGTCGGGGCACCCCTAATTGTAGGGCTTTACGCCACAACTCATTCCGGTCCTTATCAGGCTTAAACCTTTCCACCGGTTTGGGGTTTTGAGTGTGAGTTCGGACTTGGCGAACCTTTCGGGGGTGTTCGGAGGATTTTTCGCTAGTTAGGCTGGCCCAGCCCATTCGGCGCCCATATTGGTCTATTTCCTGTACATATTCATTCCAGGTGGGCATGTAGCGACGCCGGCCCCGCCCATGAGCATCCCGAGCCTCTCGTATACGATCTTGAGTACGAACAACAAATGGCTTCAGGCAATCGGGAAGACCACGGATGAGAGGGGCTAATCGATCGGGGTCGATAGCAGCTGACATTGGGGATTTCTGAAATTCCTCTCTGTCATACATGGCTTGCAGACAAGCTGCTTTCCGTATCGCCGCAAACAGTTCAGAGTAGCCTGTAGCTCTAATCTCTAATGGCTCTCCCCTCTCTCGCGGATCCATACCACCTGCCCAAAAGGCTGCTCGAGC
Organism: Chroicocephalus ridibundus; assembly: GCF_963924245.1. NCBI lineage: Eukaryota > Metazoa > Chordata > Aves > Charadriiformes > Laridae > Chroicocephalus > Chroicocephalus ridibundus. The sequence goes on from NW_026961540.1 coordinate 605,246, forward strand.
GGTTAGGGAATAATTATGATCCCCGTCCCGTGTAGTTAAAAACACTCCTGGTCCCCAAGAGTCTCCTGCTTCTTCCTCACTCAACATAATTCTATCTCCTCCTTCAGAAGAAACTCGCCACACATACTCAACAGCTGATTCTTCTGGCCGCCTCGAATATTTTTCCCTTATTTTCGCTAACTCTGTTGGTGTCCACGGAATAGTACGCACAGTGTTGCGGACTTCCTCATCATCCTCATCAACTGTGGTTTCAGTTTTAATCAGAGGTCGTAAAGGAAAGACTCGAGATTTCACAGTAAAAGTCCTTCCCTCCTCATCTTCTTCCTCATCTTCACTATTAGACCAAAAATCTCCGGTCTGGGTTCCAGAATTTGGATAACACATTAATTTACGAATCTGTTGGACCTGGGTCGAGGGCTGCATTTTATCTAAGAGCCCAGTCACCCTTTCCAATAACATTTTAAGTTGGTGATTTTCACTCCCAAGTTGAGCATTCCGGTTTCCTAAACATTCATTCTCACTCACAAGCTTATCAACTTGAGTTCTTAATTTTTCTCCTGTCTCCTTTTGAAAGGCTAGTGATGACTTCAACACCTCATTCTCCGATTTCAGGGTTGCATATTCTACAGCTGAAATCAGATTAGGAGCAGGGGTTTCCCTAGCTTCTTGTTGTGCACAAGATAAACAGGCGCCTAACACCGCACAAATCACACCTTTGCCTTTCCCCGCTCTGAGCTTCTGTGAAACCCGACACTCTTCAATACGTTCCACCACTTTCTCTTCATCCTTCCAAAATTTACGGGCCCACTCCTTCCCAGCCTGGGAAGGGGCACAATCATATTTTTGCAGCAGTTTATCCATGGCAATCCTGCCGACTACGCCAAAATTTCTGTTGCGTGAAAAGGGGCAAAGCAGTTTTAGCAGAAGATAAACCCCCTTGCGTTCTAACACTCCTCACCGAGGTGGGAGGCTAGGTGCGGCTAGGTTTAAATTCTGAGTGATGCCCAATTCAGCACTATCAGTCCAATCGCGTTTAATATGTATTAAACTATTACGATTTGGATACACTAATAGTGGACTGCACCTTCAGTCTAGTCGTGCTCATGAACTAGCACGGCCACTCTCGAGTCTTTGGTCGCGTTCAGTGAGAAACCAAAACGACTAGCTACTTAAAAAAGTGCAGTTTATTTAAACAACAGATATATAGGTTCTTAGGATTGCCGGTGATAAATACACTGTCTGCAAAGCACGTGCAAATGAAAGTATTGTTACATATACAAAACGCGCGACAAAGTTATAAACGATACAGCCTGGCTTTAAATGTAGAAAAAAGAGAGTCTCTAGAGAAGTTTCTAAGTTTCCCGAGGAAGCACTCGGTATAATCTAAGTCTTACCCAAAGGCGTCCCTATGGGGGGGAAGAGAGGCTCAGCCCGTCGACTGATCCCAGAAGTCAGTGATGTAATTCTTTATGATGGTGTCTTCCCTGGGTATCCCCCCTCTCTTGGGCTATTTTTATACTATTTGTTATCTTCAAGGTGGAGTTTGAGTGACTTTAGTCATACATACTTTTATCACGATTGGTGTAAATTTCTCTCGCTTCACAATTAAAGGTATAGTTTACGAGAAATTCAGGGCGCAGACTCAAGAAGGAGTGGTCGCACCTTGGAGGCGGGTAGCCTTCGGGATGGAGGTGTGTTTTGGTATTATAATGACATTATAATGAGCAAAGTTCGCACAAAGGACAGCATTTCATCAAAATTTGACAAAATGTTGGCTCTGAGCATCTAGCGGGCAGCTAATTGGCAGCTTATCTGTTTCATGGTATCATCCCATTCCTGTATCCGCTATACATCATAAGGTAAAGCCACGGAATAATTGCATCCCGTCCCGTACCTCATGTAGCTTATCAGGGAACCACAGATGTTGTGTCCTTCATGCCAGCTGCGGCTATTTTCTACCTCAGAAGCCTCTTGATTTTATACTTTTCCTTAATGTGTGAACAATGCTGTACTTTTGTATTTTTTAGCCAATTTAGTATTTATTCCACACAGCCAAACGCAAAAGCAGCAAACATCTCGCTGTATGTCCCACATCCAAAGTGCCAAGAGAGAGCTTGCTCTCCCTGTCTTTGAGTACCGTTTTCACTGTCCCGGTTACCTCTTTGCTAACATTCTCTTCAGAGCTGCAGTGAAAGCAGGAACCACGTGGAGAAGGCACCCACACTGAAAGTGCCTGGAGGGAACATTGGGGCTTCTTCTCAGTGTCTCTGACATAGGGTTTCACTGTCCCGGGAAAGTCTCTGCTAACACCGTGCAGAGCGCTGTGCCCAATATACAGAAACGTCTTGCGGTATCTCCTACAGGGAAAGTGCCAGGAGGGAATTGTGGAGCTTGTTCTCAGTGTCTCTGAGAATTGCTCTGATTATCCCTGTGACCTCTTTGCTAAGACTCTCCAGAGAGCCGTCCTCAAAACCAACACACATCTTGACATATCTCCCACATTGATCGCAGTGTCTCCAGAAACGGCATTCAAGGAGCCAGGACCTTTTCTCCCTACACTGTCCATTGAGTTGTCCTCAAAACCAATATACATCCTGCTGTATCTCCCACGTGGAAAGTGCCAGGAGGGAGAAGTGGGGATTATGTTTAGACTTTCTCGGAACTGCTTCAAATCAACTAGATATCTTTGTGCTGTAAATCGCCCAACAGCCAAACGCAAAAGCAGCAAACATCTCGCTGTATGTCCCACATCCAAAGTGCCAAGAGAGAGCTTGCTCTCCCTGTCTTTGAGTACTGTTTTCACTGTCCCGGTTACCTCTTTGCTAACATTCTCTTCAGAGCTGCAGTGAAAGCAGGAACCACGTGGAGAAGGCACCCACACTGAAAGTGCCTGGAGGGAACATTGGGGCTTCTTCTCAGTGTCTCTGACATAGGGTTTCACTGTCCCGGGAAAGTCTCTGCTAACACCGTGCAGAGCGCTGTGCCCAATATACAGAAACGTCTTGCGGTATCTCCTACAGGGAAAGTGCCAGGAGGGAATTGTCGAGCTTGTTCTCAGTGTCTCTGAGAATTGCTCTGATTATCCCTGTGACCTCTTTGCTAAGACTCTCCAGAGAGCCGTCCTCAAAACCAACACACATCTTGACATATCTCCCACATTGATCGCAGTGTCTCCAGAAACGGCATTCAAGGAGCCAGGACCTTTTCTCCCTACACTGTCCATTGAGTTGTCCTCAAAACCAATATACATCCTGCTGTATCTCCCACATGGAAAGTGCCAGGAGGGAGAAGTGGGGATTATGTTTAGACTTTCTCGGAACTGCTTCAAATCAACTAGATATCTTTGTGCTGTAAATCGCCCAACAGCCAAACGCAAAAGCAGCAAACATCTCGCTGTATGTCCCACATCCAAAGTGCCAAGAGAGAGCTTGCTCTCCCTGTCTTTGAGTACTGTTTTCACTGTCCCGGTTACCTCTTTGCTAACATTCTCTTCAGAGCTGCAGTGAAAGCAGGAACCACGTGGAGAAGGCACCCACACTGAAAGTGCCTGGAGGGAACATTGGGGCTTCTTCTCAGTGTCTCTGACATAGGGTTTCACTGTCCCGGGAAAGTCTCTGCTAACACCCTGCAGAGCGCTGTGCCCAATATACAGAAACGTCTTGCGGTATCTCCTACAGGGAAAGTGCCAGGAGGGAATTGTCGAGCTTGTTCTCAGTGTCTCTGAGAATTGCTCTGATTATCTGTGTGACCTCTTTGCTAAGACTCTCCAGAGAGCCGTCCTCAAAACCAACACACATCTTGACATATCTCCCACATTGATCGCAGTGTCTCCAGAAACGGCATTCAAGGAGCCAGGACCTTTTCTCCCTACACTGTCCATTGAGTTGTCCTCAAAACCAATATACATCCTGCTGTATCTCCCACATGGAAAGTGCCAGGAGGGAGAAGTGGGGATTATGTTTAGACTTTCTCGGAACTGCTTCAAATCAACTAGATATCTTTGTGCTGTAAATCGCCCAACAGCCAAACGCAAAAGCAGCAAACATCTCGCTGTATGTCCCACATCCAAAGTGCCAAGAGAGAGCTTGCTCTCCCTGTCTTTGAGTACTGTTTTCACTGTCCCGGTTACCTCTTGGCTAACATTCTCTTCAGAGCTGCAGTGAAAGCAGGAACCACGTGGAGAAGGCACCCACACTGAAAGTGCCTGGAGGGAACACTGGGGCTTCTTCTCAGTGTCTCTGACATAGGGTTTCACTGTCCCGGGAAAGTCTCTGCTAACACCGTGCAGAGCGCTGTGCCCAATATACAGAAACGTCTTGCGGTATCTCCTACAGGGAAAGTGCCAGGAGGGAATTGTCGAGCTTGTTCTCAGTGTCTCTGAGAATTGCTCTGATTATCCCTGTGACCTCTTTGCTAAGACTCTCCAGAGAGCCGTCCTCAAAACCAACACACATCTTGACATATCTCCCACATTGATCGCAGTGTCTCCAGAAACGGCATTCAAGGAGCCAGGACCTTTTCTCCCTACACTGTCCATTGAGTTGTCCTCAAAACCAATATACATCCTGCTGTATCTCCCACGTGGAAAGTGCCAGGAGGGAGAAGTGGGGATTATGTTTAGACTTTCTCGGAACTGCTTCAAATCAACTAGATATCTTTGTGCTGTAAATCGCCCAACAGCCTGTTGCGTGAAAAGGGGCAAAGCAGTTTTAGCAGAAGATAAACCCCCTTGCGTTCTAACACTCCTCACCGAGGTGGGAGGCTAGGTGCGGCTAGGTTTAAATTCTGAGTGATGCCCAATTCAGCACTATCAGTCCAATCGCGTTTAATATGTATTAAACTATTACGATTTGGATACACTAATAGTGGACTGCACCTTCAGTCTAGTCGTGCTCATGAACTAGCACGGCCACTCTCGAGTCTTTGGTCGCGTTCAGTGAGAAACCAAAACGACTAGCTACTTAAAAAAGTGCAGTTTATTTAAACAACAGATATATAGGTTCTTAGGATTGCCGGTGATAAATACACTGTCTGCAAAGCACGTGCAAATGAAAGTATTGTTACATATACAAAACGCGCGACAAAGTTATAAACGATACAGCCTGGCTTTAAATGTAGAAAAAAGAGAGTCTCTAGAGAAGTTTCTAAGTTTCCCGAGGAAGCACTCGGTATAATCTAAGTCTTACCCAAAGGCGTCCCTATGGGGGGGAAGAGAGGCTCAGCCCGTCGACTGATCCCAGAAGTCAGTGATGTAATTCTTTATGATGGTGTCTTCCCTGGGTATCCCCCCTCTCTTGGGCTATTTTTATACTATTTGTTATCTTCAAGGTGGAGTTTGAGTGACTTTAGTCATACATACTTTTATCACGATTGGTGTAAATTTCTCTCGCTTCACAATTAAAGGTATAGTTTACGAGAAATTCAGGGCGCAGACTCAAGAAGGAGTGGTCGCACCTTGGAGGCGGGTAGCCTTCGGGATGGAGGTGTGTTTTGGTATTATAATGACATTATAATGAGCAAAGTTCGCACAAAGGACAGCATTTCATCAAAATTTGACAAAATGTTGGCTCTGAGCATCTAGCGGGCAGCTAATTGGCAGCTTATCTGTTTCATGGTATCATCCCATTCCTGTATCCGCTATACATCATAAGGTAAAGCCACGGAATAATTGCATCCCGTCCCGTACCTCATGTAGCTTATCAGGGAACCACAGATGTTGTGTCCTTCATGCCAGCTGCGGCTATTTTCTACCTCAGAAGCCTCTTGATTTTATACTTTTCCTTAATGTGTGAACAATGCTGTACTTTTGTATTTTTTAGCCAATTTAGTATTTATTCCACACAGCCAAACGCAAAAGCAGCAAACATCTCGCTGTATGTCCCACATCCAAAGTGCCAAGAGAGAGCTTGCTCTCCCTGTCTTTGAGTACCGTTTTCACTGTCCCGGTTACCTCTTTGCTAACATTCTCTTCAGAGCTGCAGTGAAAGCAGGAACCACGTGGAGAAGGCACCCACACTGAAAGTGCCTGGAGGGAACATTGGGGCTTCTTCTCAGTGTCTCTGACATAGGGTTTCACTGTCCCGGGAAAGTCTCTGCTAACACCGTGCAGAGCGCTGTGCCCAATATACAGAAACGTCTTGCGGTATCTCCTACAGGGAAAGTGCCAGGAGGGAATTGTGGAGCTTGTTCTCAGTGTCTCTGAGAATTGCTCTGATTATCCCTGTGACCTCTTTGCTAAGACTCTCCAGAGAGCCGTCCTCAAAACCAACACACATCTTGACATATCTCCCACATTGATCGCAGTGTCTCCAGAAACGGCATTCAAGGAGCCAGGACCTTTTCTCCCTACACTGTCCATTGAGTTGTCCTCAAAACCAATATACATCCTGCTGTATCTCCCACGTGGAAAGTGCCAGGAGGGAGAAGTGGGGATTATGTTTAGACTTTCTCGGAACTGCTTCAAATCAACTAGATATCTTTGTGCTGTAAATCGCCCAACAGCCAAACGCAAAAGCAGCAAACATCTCGCTGTATGTCCCACATCCAAAGTGCCAAGAGAGAGCTTGCTCTCCCTGTCTTTGAGTACTGTTTTCACTGTCCCGGTTACCTCTTGGCTAACATTCTCTTCAGAGCCGCAGTGAAAGCAGGAACCACGTGGAGAAGGCACCCACACTGAAAGTGCCTGGAGGGAACATTGGGGCTTCTTCTCAGTGTCTCTGACATAGGGTTTCACTGTCCCGGGAAAGTCTCTGCTAACACCGTGCAGAGCGCTGTGCCCAATATACAGAAACGTCTTGCGGTATCTCCTACAGGGAAAGTGCCAGGAGGGAATTGTCGAGCTTGTTCTCAGTGTCTCTGAGAATTGCTCTGATTATCTGTGTGACCTCTTTGCTAAGACTCTCCAGAGAGCCGTCCTCAAAACCAACACACATCTTGACATATCTCCCACATTGATCGCAGTGTCTCCAGAAACGGCATTCAAGGAGCCAGGACCTTTTCTCCCTACACTGTCCATTGAGTTGTCCTCAAAACCAATATACATCCTGCTGTATCTCCCACGTGGAAAGTGCCAGGAGGGAGAAGTGGGGATTATGTTTAGACTTTCTCGGAACTGCTTCAAATCAACTAGATATCTTTGTGCTCTAAATCGCCCAACAGCCAAACGCAAAAGCAGCAAACATCTCGCTGTATGTCCCACATCCACAGTGCCAAGAGAGAGCTTGCTCTCCCTGTCTTTGAGTACTGTTTTCACTGTCCCGGTTACCTCTTGGCTAACATTCTCTTCAGAGCTGCAGTGAAAGCAGGAACCACGTGGAGAAGGCACCCACACTGAAAGTGCCTGGAGGGAACATTGGGGCTTCTTCTCAGTGTCTCTGACATAGGGTTTCACTGTCCCGGGAAAGTCTCTGCTAACACCGTGCAGAGCGCTGTGCCCAATATACAGAAACGTCTTGCGGTATCTCCTACAGGGAAAGTGCCAGGAGGGAATTGTGGAGCTTGTTCTCAGTGTCTCTGAGAATTGCTCTGATTATCTGTGTGACCTCTTTGCTAAGACTCTCCAGAGAGCCGTCCTCAAAACCAACACACATCTTGACATATCTCCCACATTGATCGCAGTGTCTCCAGAAACGGCATTCAAGGAGCCAGGACCTTTTCTCCCTACACTGTCCATTGAGTTGTCCTCAAAACCAATATACATCCTGCTGTATCTCCCACGTGGAAAGTGCCAGGAGGGAGAAGTGGGGATTATGTTTAGACTTTCTCGGAACTGCTTCAAATCAACTAGATATCTTTGTGCTGTAAATCTCCCAACAGCCAAACGCAAAAGCAGCAAACATCTCGCTGTATGTCCCACATCCAAAGTGCCAAGAGAGAGCTTGCTCTCCCTGTCTTTGAGTACTGTTTTCACTGTCCCGGTTACCTCTTGGCTAACATTCTCTTCAGAGCCGCAGTGAAAGCAGGAACCACGTGGAGAAGGCACCCACACTGAAAGTGCCTGGAGGGAACATTGGGGCTTCTTCTCAGTGTCTCTGACATAGGGTTTCACTGTCCCGGGAAAGTCTCTGCTAACACCGTGCAGAGCGCTGTGCCCAATATACAGAAACGTCTTGCGGTATCTCCTACAGGGAAAGTGCCAGGAGGGAATTGTCGAGCTTGTTCTCAGTGTCTCTGAGAATTGCTCTGATTATCCCTGTGACCTCTTTGCTAAGACTCTCCAGAGAGCCGTCCTCAAAACCAACACACATCTTGACATATCTCCCACATTGATTGCAGTGTCTCCAGAAACGGCATTCAAGGAGCCAGGACCTTTTCTCCCTACACTGTCCATTGAGTTGTCCTCAAAACCAATATACATCCTGCTGTATCTCCCACATGGAAAGTGCCAGGAGGGAGAAGTGGGGATTATGTTTAGACTTTCTCGGAACTGCTTCAAATCAACTAGATATCTTTGTGCTGTAAATCTCCCAACAGCCAAACGCAAAAGCAGCAAACATCTCGCTGTATGTCCCACATCCACAGTGCCAAGAGAGAGCTTGCTCTCCCTGTCTTTGAGTACTGTTTTCACTGTCCCGGTTACCTCTTGGCTAACATTCTCTTCAGAGCTGCAGTGAAAGCAGGAACCACGTGGAGAAGGCACCCACACTGAAAGTGCCTGGAGGGAACATTGGGGCTTCTTCTCAGTGTCTCTGACATAGGGTTTCACTGTCCCGGGAAAGTCTCTGCTAACACCGTGCAGAGCGCTGTGCCCAATATACAGAAACATCTTGCGGTATCTCCTACAGGGAAAGTGCCAGGAGGGAATTGTCGAGCTTGTTCTCAGTGTCTCTGAGAATTGCTCTGATTATCTGTGTGACCTCTTTGCTAAGACTCTCCAGAGAGCCGTCCTCAAAACCAACACACATCTTGACATATCTCCCACATTGATCGCAGTGTCTCCAGAAACGGCATTCAAGGAGCCAGGACCTTTTCTCCCTACACTGTCCATTGAGTTGTCCTCAAAACCAATATACATCCTGCTGTATCTCCCACGTGGAAAGTGCCAGGAGGGAGAAGTGGGGATTATGTTTAGACTTTCTCGGAACTGCTTCAAATCAACTAGATATCTTTGTGCTGTAAATCTCCCAACAGCCAAACGCAAAAGCAGCAAACATCTCGCTGTATGTCCCACATCCAAAGTGCCAAGAGAGAGCTTGCTCTCCCTGTCTTTGAGTACTGTTTTCACTGTCCCGGTTACCTCTTGGCTAACATTCTCTTCAGAGCTGCAGTGAAAGCAGGAACCACGTGGAGAAGGCACCCACACTGAAAGTGCCTGGAGGGAACATTGGGGCTTCTTCTCAGTGTCTCTGACATAGGGTTTCACTGTCCCGGGAAAGTCTCTGCTAACACCCTGCAGAGCGCTGTGCCCAATATACAGAAACGTCTTGCGGTATCTCCTACAGGGAAAGTGCCAGGAGGGAATTGTCGAGCTTGTTCTCAGTGTCTCTGAGAATTGCTCTGATTATCTGTGTGACCTCTTTGCTAAGACTCTCCAGAGAGCCGTCCTCAAAACCAACACACATCTTGACATATCTCCCACATTGATCGCAGTGTCTCCAGAAACGGCATTCAAGGAGCCAGGACCTTTTCTCCCTACACTGTCCATTGAGTTGTCCTCAAAACCAATATACATCCTGCTGTATCTCCCACATGGAAAGTGCCAGGAGGGAGAAGTGGGGATTATGTTTAGACTTTCTCGGAACTGCTTCAAATCAACTAGATATCTTTGTGCTGTAAATCGCCCAACAGCCAAACGCAAAAGCAGCAAACATCTCGCTGTATGTCCCACATCGAAAGTGCCAAGAGAGAGCTTGCTCTCTCTGTCTTTGAGTACTGTTTTCACTGTCCCGGTTACCTCTTTGCTAACATTCTCTTCAGAGCTGCAGTGAAAGCAGGAACCACGTGGAGAAGGCACCCACACTGAAAGTGCCTGGAGGGAACATTGGGGCTTCTTCTCAGTGTCTCTGACATAGGGTTTCACTGTCCCGGGAAAGTCTCTGCTAACACCGTGCAGAGCGCTGTGCCCAATATACAGAAACGTCTTGCGGTATCTCCTACAGGGAAAGTGCCAGGAGGGAATTGTCGAGCTTGTTCTCAGTGTCTCTGAGAATTGCTCTGATTATCTGTGTGACCTCTTTGCTAAGACTCTCCAGAGAGCCGTCCTCAAAACCAACACACATCTTGACATATCTCCCACATTGATCGCAGTGTCTCCAGAAACGGCATTCAAGGAGCCAGGACCTTTTCTCCCTACACTGTCCATTGAGTTGTCCTCAAAACCAATATACATCCTGCTATATCTCCCACATGGAAAGTGCCAGGAGGGAGAAGTGGGGATTATGTTTAGACTTTCTCGGAACTGCTTCAAATCAACTAGATATCTTTGTGCTGTAAATCTCCCAACAGCCAAACGCAAAAGCAGCAAACATCTCGCTGTATGTCCCACATCCAAAGTGCCAAGAGAGAGCTTGCTCTCCCTGTCTTTGAGTACTGTTTTCACTGTCCCGGTTACCTCTTGGCTAACATTCTCTTCAGAGCTGCAGTGAAAGCAGGAACCACGTGGAGAAGGCACCCACACTGAAAGTGCCTGGAGGGAACATTGGGGCTTCTTCTCAGTGTCTCTGACATAGGGTTTCACTGTCCCGGGAAAGTCTCTGCTAACACCCTGCAGAGCGCTGTGCCCAATATACAGAAACGTCTTGCGGTATCTCCTACAGGGAAAGTGCCAGGAGGGAATTGTCGAGCTTGTTCTCAGTGTCTCTGAGAATTGCTCTGATTATCTGTGTGACCTCTTTGCTAAGACTCTCCAGAGAGCCGTCCTCAAAACCAACACACATCTTGACATATCTCCCACATTGATCGCAGTGTCTCCAGAAACGGCATTCAAGGAGCCAGGACCTTTTCTCCCTACACTGTCCATTGAGTTGTCCTCAAAACCAATATACATCCTGCTGTATCTCCCACATGGAAAGTGCCAGGAGGGAGAAGTGGGGATTATGTTTAGACTTTCTCGGAACTGCTTCAAATCAACTAGATATCTTTGTGCTGTAAATCGCCCAACAGCCAAACGCAAAAGCAGCAAACATCTCGCTGTATGTCCCACATCCAAAGTGCCAAGAGAGAGCTTGCTCTCTCTGTCTTTGAGTACTGTTTTCACTGTCCCGGTTACCTCTTTGCTAACATTCTCTTCAGAGCTGCAGTGAAAGCAGGAACCACGTGGAGAAGGCACCCACACTGAAAGTGCCTGGAGGGAACATTGGGGCTTCTTCTCAGTGTCTCTGACATAGGGTTTCACTGTCCCGGGAAAGTCTCTGCTAACACCGTGCAGAGCGCTGTGCCCAATATACAGAAACGTCTTGCGGTATCTCCTACAGGGAAAGTGCCAGGAGGGAATTGTCGAGCTTGTTCTCAGTGTCTCTGAGAATTGCTCTGATTATCTGTGTGACCTCTTTGCTAAGACTCTCCAGAGAGCCGTCCTCAAAACCAACACACATCTTGACATATCTCCCACATTGATCGCAGTGTCTCCAGAAACGGCATTCAAGGAGCCAGGACCTTTTCTCCCTACACTGTCCATTGAGTTGTCCTCAAAACCAATATACATCCTGCTATATCTCCCACGTGGAAAGTGCCAGGAGGGAGAAGTGGGGATTATGTTTAGACTTTCTCGGAACTGCTTCAAATCAACTAGATATCTTTGTGCTGTAAATCTCCCAACAGCCAAACGCAAAAGCAGCAAACATCTCGCTGTATGTCCCACATCCAAAGTGCCAAGAGAGAGCTTGCTCTCCCTGTCTTTGAGTACTGTTTTCACTGTCCCGGTTACCTCTTGGCTAACATTCTCTTCAGAGCCGCAGTGAAAGCAGGAACCACGTGGAGAAGGCACCCACACTGAAAGTGCCTGGAGGGAACATTGGGGCTTCTTCTCAGTGTCTCTGACATAGGGTTTCACTGTCCCGGGAAAGTCTCTGCTAACACCGTGCAGAGCGCTGTGCCCAATATACAGAAACGTCTTGCGGTATCTCCTACAGGGAAAGTGCCAGGAGGGAATTGTCGAGCTTGTTCTCAGTGTCTCTGAGAATTGCTCTGATTATCTGTGTGACCTCTTTGCTAAGACTCTCCAGAGAGCCGTCCTCAAAACCAACACACATCTTGACATATCTCCCACATTGATCGCAGTGTCTCCAGAAACGGCATTCAAGGAGCCAGGACCTTTTCTCCCTACACTGTCCATTGAGTTGTCCTCAAAACCAATATACATCCTGCTGTATCTCCCACATGGAAAGTGCCAGGAGGGAGAAGTGGGGATTATGTTTAGACTTTCTCGGAACTGCTTCAAATCAACTAGATATCTTTGTGCTCTAAATCGCCCAACAGCCAAACGCAAAAGCAGCAAACATCTCGCTGTATGTCCCACATCCACAGTGCCAAGAGAGAGCTTGCTCTCCCTGTCTTTGAGTACTGTTTTCACTGTCCCGGTTACCTCTTGGCTAACATTCTCTTCAGAGCTGCAGTGAAAGCAGGAACCACGTGGAGAAGGCACCCACACTGAAAGTGCCTGGAGGGAACATTGGGGCTTCTTCTCAGTGTCTCTGACATAGGGTTTCACTGTCCCGGGAAAGTCTCTGCTAACACCGTGCAGAGCGCTGTGCCCAATATACAGAAACGTCTTGCGGTATCTCCTACAGGGAAAGTGCCAGGAGGGAATTGTGGAGCTTGTTCTCAGTGTCTCTGAGAATTGCTCTGATTATCTGTGTGACCTCTTTGCTAAGACTCTCCAGAGAGCCGTCCTCAAAACCAACACACATCTTGACATATCTCCCACATTGATCGCAGTGTCTCCAGAAACGGCATTCAAGGAGCCAGGACCTTTTCTCCCTACACTGTCCATTGAGTTGTCCTCAAAACCAATATACATCCTGCTGTATCTCCCACGTGGAAAGTGCCAGGAGGGAGAAGTGGGGATTATGTTTAGACTTTCTCGGAACTGCTTCAAATCAACTAGATATCTTTGTGCTGTAAATCTCCCAACAGCCAAACGCAAAAGCAGCAAACATCTCGCTGTATGTCCCACATCCAAAGTGCCAAGAGAGAGCTTGCTCTCCCTGTCTTTGAGTACTGTTTTCACTGTCCCGGTTACCTCTTTGCTAACATTCTCTTCAGAGCTGCAGTGAAAGCAGGAACCACGTGGAGAAGGCACCCACACTGAAAGTGCCTGGAGGGAACATTGGGGCTTCTTCTCAGTGTCTCTGACATAGGGTTTCACTGTCCCGGGAAAGTCTCTGCTAACACCGTGCAGAGCGCTGTGCCCAATATACAGAAACGTCTTGCGGTATCTCCTACAGGGAAAGTGCCAGGAGGGAATTGTGGAGCTTGTTCTCAGTGTCTCTGAGAATTGCTCTGATTATCTGTGTGACCTCTTTGCTAAGACTCTCCAGAGAGCCGTCCTCAAAACCAACACACATCTTGACATATCTCCCACATTGATCGCAGTGTCTCCAGAAACGGCATTCAAGGAGCCAGGACCTTTTCTCCCTACACTGTCCATTGAGTTGTCCTCAAAACCAATATACATCCTGCTGTATCTCCCACGTGGAAAGTGCCAGGAGGGAGAAGTGGGGATTATGTTTAGACTTTCTCGGAACTGCTTCAAATCAACTAGATATCTTTGTGCTGTAAATCTCCCAACAGCCAAACGCAAAAGCAGCAAACATCTCGCTGTATGTCCCACATCCAAAGTGCCAAGAGAGAGCTTGCTCTCCCTGTCTTTGAGTACTGTTTTCACTGTCCCGGTTACCTCTTGGCTAACATTCTCTTCAGAGCTGCAGTGAAAGCAGGAACCACGTGGAGAAGGCACCCACACTGAAAGTGCCTGGAGGGAACATTGGGGCTTCTTCTCAGTGTCTCTGACATAGGGTTTCACTGTCCCGGGAAAGTCTCTGCTAACACCGTGCAGAGCGCTGTGCCCAATATACAGAAACGTCTTGCGGTATCTCCTACAGGGAAAGTGCCAGGAGGGAATTGTGGAGCTTGTTCTCAGTGTCTCTGAGAATTGCTCTGATTATCCCTGTGACCTCTTTGCTAAGACTCTCCAGAGAGCCGTCCTCAAAACCAACACACATCTTGACATATCTCCCACATTGATCGCAGTGTCTCCAGAAACGGCATTCAAGGAGCCAGGACCTTTTCTCCCTACACTGTCCATTGAGTTGTCCTCAAAACCAATATACATCCTGCTGTATCTCCCACATGGAAAGTGCCAGGAGGGAGAAGTGGGGATTATGTTTAGACTTTCTCGGAACTGCTTCAAATCAACTAGATATCTTTGTGCTGTAAATCTCCCAACAGCCAAACGCAAAAGCAGCAAACATCTCGCTGTATGTCCCACATCCAAAGTGCCAAGAGAGAGCTTGCTCTCCCTGTCTTTGAGTACTGTTTTCACTGTCCCGGTTACCTCTTGGCTAACATTCTCTTCAGAGCCGCAGTGAAAGCAGGAACCACGTGGAGAAGGCACCCACACTGAAAGTGCCTGGAGGGAACATTGGGGCTTCTTCTCAGTGTCTCTGACATAGGGTTTCACTGTCCCGGGAAAGTCTCTGCTAACACCGTGCAGAGCGCTGTGCCCAATATACAGAAACGTCTTGCGGTATCTCCTACAGGGAAAGTGCCAGGAGGGAATTGTGGAGCTTGTTCTCAGTGTCTCTGAGAATTGCTCTGATTATCTGTGTGACCTCTTTGCTAAGACTCTCCAGAGAGCCGTCCTCAAAACCAACACACATCTTGACATATCTCCCACATTGATTGCAGTGTCTCCAGAAACGGCATTCAAGGAGCCAGGACGTTTTCTCCCTACACTGTCCATTGAGTTGTCCTCAAAACCAATATACATCCTGCTATATCTCCCACATGGAAAGTGCCAGGAGGGAGAAGTGGGGATTATGTTTAGACTTTCTCGGAACTGCTTCAAATCAACTAGATATCTTTGTGCTCTAAATCGTCCAACAGCCAAACGCAAAAGCAGCAAACATCTCGCTGTATGTCCCACATCCAAAGTGCCAAGAGAGAGCTTGCTCTCCCTGTCTTTGAGTACTGTTTTCACTGTCCCGGTTACCTCTTGGCTAACATTCTCTTCAGAGCTGCAGTGAAAGCAGGAACCACGTGGAGAAGGCACCCACACTGAAAGTGCCTGGAGGGAACATTGGGGCTTCTTCTCAGTGTCTCTGACATAGGGTTTCACTGTCCCGGGAAAGTCTCTGCTAACACCGTGCAGAGCGCTGTGCCCAATATACAGAAACGTCTTGCGGTATCTCCTACAGGGAAAGTGCCAGGAGGGAATTGTCGAGCTTGTTCTCAGTGTCTCTGAGAATTGCTCTGATTATCTGTGTGACCTCTTTGCTAAGACTCTCCAGAGAGCCGTCCTCAAAACCAACACACATCTTGACATATCTCCCACATTGATCGCAGTGTCTCCAGAAACGGCATTCAAGGAGCCAGGACCTTTTCTCCCTACACTGTCCATTGAGTTGTCCTCAAAACCAATATACATCCTGCTGTATCTCCCACGTGGAAAGTGCCAGGAGGGAGAAGTGGGGATTATGTTTAGACTTTCTCGGAACTGCTTCAAATCAACTAGATATCTTTGTGCTGTAAATCTCCCAACAGCCAAACGCAAAAGCAGCAAAAATCTCGCTGTATGTCCCACATCGAAAGTGCCAAGAGAGAGCTTGCTCTCCCTGTCTTTGAGTACTGTTTTCACTGTCCCGGTTACCTCTTGGCTAACATTCTCTTCAGAGCTGCAGTGAAAGCAGGAACCACGTGGAGAAGGCACCCACACTGAAAGTGCCTGGAGGGAACATTGGGGCTTCTTCTCAGTGTCTCTGACATAGGGTTTCACTGTCCCGGGAAAGTCTCTGCTAACACCGTGCAGAGCGCTGTGCCCAATATACAGAAACGTCTTGCGGTATCTCCTACAGGGAAAGTGCCAGGAGGGAATTGTCGAGCTTGTTCTCAGTGTCTCTGAGAATTGCTCTGATTATCTGTGTGACCTCTTTGCTAAGACTCTCCAGAGAGCCGTCCTCAAAACCAACACACATCTTGACATATCTCCCACATTGATCGCAGTGTCTCCAGAAACGGCATTCAAGGAGCCAGGACCTTTTCTCCCTACACTGTCCATTGAGTTGTCCTCAAAACCAATATACATCCTGCTATATCTCCCACGTGGAAAGTGCCAGGAGGGAGAAGTGGGGATTATGTTTAGACTTTCTCGGAACTGCTTCAAATCAACTAGATATCTTTGTGCTGTAAATCTCCCAACAGCCAAACGCAAAAGCAGCAAACATCTCGCTGTATGTCCCACATCCAAAGTGCCAAGAGAGAGCTTGGTCTCCCTGTCTTTGAGTACTGTTTTCACTGTCCCGGTTACCTCTTGGCTAACATTCTCTTCAGAGCCGCAGTGAAAGCAGGAACCACGTGGAGAAGGCACCCACACTGAAAGTGCCTGGAGGGAACATTGGGGCTTCTTCTCAGTGTCTCTGACATAGGGTTTCACTGTCCCGGGAAAGTCTCTGCTAACACCGTGCAGAGCGCTGTGCCCAATATACAGAAACGTCTTGCGGTATCTCCTACAGGGAAAGTGCCAGGAGGGAATTGTCGAGCTTGTTCTCAGTGTCTCTGAGAATTGCTCTGATTATCTGTGTGACCTCTTTGCTAAGACTCTCCAGAGAGCCGTCCTCAAAACCAACACACATCTTGACATATCTCCCACATTGATCGCAGTGTCTCCAGAAACGGCATTCAAGGAGCCAGGACCTTTTCTCCCTACACTGTCCATTGAGTTGTCCTCAAAACCAATATACATCCTGCTGTATCTCCCACATGGAAAGTGCCAGGAGGGAGAAGTGGGGATTATGTTTAGACTTTCTCGGAACTGCTTCAAATCAACTAGATATCTTTGTGCTCTAAATCGCCCAACAGCCAAACGCAAAAGCAGCAAACATCTCGCTGTATGTCCCACATCCACAGTGCCAAGAGAGAGCTTGCTCTCCCTGTCTTTGAGTACTGTTTTCACTGTCCCGGTTACCTCTTGGCTAACATTCTCTTCAGAGCTGCAGTGAAAGCAGGAACCACGTGGAGAAGGCACCCACACTGAAAGTGCCTGGAGGGAACATTGGGGCTTCTTCTCAGTGTCTCTGACATAGGGTTTCACTGTCCCGGGAAAGTCTCTGCTAACACCCTGCAGAGCGCTGTGCCCAATATACAGAAACGTCTTGCGGTATCTCCTACAGGGAAAGTGCCAGGAGGGAATTGTCGAGCTTGTTCTCAGTGTCTCTGAGAATTGCTCTGATTATCTGTGTGACCTCTTTGCTAAGACTCTCCAGAGAGCCGTCCTCAAAACCAACACACATCTTGACATATCTCCCACATTGATCGCAGTGTCTCCAGAAACGGCATTCAAGGAGCCAGGACCTTTTCTCCCTACACTGTCCATTGAGTTGTCCTCAAAACCAATATACATCCTGCTGTATCTCCCACATGGAAAGTGCCAGGAGGGAGAAGTGGGGATTATGTTTAGACTTTCTCGGAACTGCTTCAAATCAACTAGATAACTTTGTGCTCTAAATCGCCCAACAGCCAAACGCAAAAGCAGCAAACATCTCGCTGTATGTCCCACATCAAAGTGCCAAGAGAGAGCTTGCTCTCCCTGTCTTTGAGTACTGTTTTCACTGTCCCGGTTACCTCTTGGCTAACATTCTCTTCAGAGCTGCAGTGAAAGCAGGAACCACGTGGAGAAGGCACCCACACTGAAAGTGCCTGGAGGGAACATTGGGGCTTCTTCTCAGTGTCTCTGACATAGGGTTTCACTGTCCCGGGAAAGTCTCTGCTAACACCGTGCAGAGCGCTGTGCCCAATATACAGAAACGTCTTGCGGTATCTCCTACAGGGAAAGTGCCAGGAGGGAATTGTCGAGCTTGTTCTCAGTGTCTCTGAGAATTGCTCTGATTATCTGTGTGACCTCTTTGCTAAGACTCTCCAGAGAGCCGTCCTCAAAACCAACACACATCTTGACATATCTCCCACATTGATCGCAGTGTCTCCAGAAACGGCATTCAAGGAGCCAGGACCTTTTCTCCCTACACTGTCCATTGAGTTGTCCTCAAAACCAATATACATCCTGCTATATCTCCCACATGGAAAGTGCCAGGAGGGAGAAGTGGGGATTATGTTTAGACTTTCTCGGAACTGCTTCAAATCAACTAGATATCTTTGTGCTGTAAATCTCCCAACAGCCAAACGCAAAAGCAGCAAACATCTCGCTGTATGTCCCACATCCAAAGTGCCAAGAGAGAGCTTGCTCTCCCTGTCTTTGAGTACTGTTTTCACTGTCCCGGTTACCTCTTGGCTAACATTCTCTTCAGAGCCGCAGTGAAAGCAGGAACCACGTGGAGAAGGCACCCACACTGAAAGTGCCTGGAGGGAACATTGGGGCTTCTTCTCAGTGTCTCTGACATAGGGTTTCACTGTCCCGGGAAAGTCTCTGCTAACACCGTGCAGAGCGCTGTGCCCAATATACAGAAACGTCTTGCGGTATCTCCTACAGGGAAAGTGCCAGGAGGGAATTGTCGAGCTTGTTCTCAGTGTCTCTGAGAATTGCTCTGATTATCTGTGTGACCTCTTTGCTAAGACTCTCCAGAGAGCCGTCCTCAAAACCAACACACATCTTGACATATCTCCCACATTGATCGCAGTGTCTCCAGAAACGGCATTCAAGGAGCCAGGACCTTTTCTCCCTACACTGTCCATTGAGTTGTCCTCAAAACCAATATACATCCTGCTGTATCTCCCACATGGAAAGTGCCAGGAGGGAGAAGTGGGGATTATGTTTAGACTTTCTCGGAACTGCTTCAAATCAACTAGATATCTTTGTGCTCTAAATCGCCCAACAGCCAAACGCAAAAGCAGCAAACATCTCGCTGTATGTCCCACATCCACAGTGCCAAGAGAGAGCTTGCTCTCCCTGTCTTTGAGTACTGTTTTCACTGTCCCGGTTACCTCTTGGCTAACATTCTCTTCAGAGCTGCAGTGAAAGCAGGAACCACGTGGAGAAGGCACCCACACTGAAAGTGCCTGGAGGGAACATTGGGGCTTCTTCTCAGTGTCTCTGACATAGGGTTTCACTGTCCCGGGAAAGTCTCTGCTAACACCGTGCAGAGCGCTGTGCCCAATATACAGAAACGTCTTGCGGTATCTCCTACAGGGAAAGTGCCAGGAGGGAATTGTCGAGCTTGTTCTCAGTGTCTCTGAGAATTGCTCTGATTATCTGTGTGACCTCTTTGCTAAGACTCTCCAGAGAGCCGTCCTCAAAACCAACACACATCTTGACATATCTCCCACATTGATCGCAGTGTCTCCAGAAACGGCATTCAAGGAGCCAGGACCTTTTCTCCCTACACTGTCCATTGAGTTGTCCTCAAAACCAATATACATCCTGCTATATCTCCCACATGGAAAGTGCCAGGAGGGAGAAGTGGGGATTATGTTTAGACTTTCTCGGAACTGCTTCAAATCAACTAGATATCTTTGTGCTCTAAATCGCCCAACAGCCAAACGCAAAAGCAGCAAACATCTCGCTGTATGTCCCACATCCACAGTGCCAAGAGAGAGCTTGCTCTCCCTGTCTTTGAGTACTGTTTTCACTGTCCCGGTTACCTCTTGGCTAACATTCTCTTCAGAGCTGCAGTGAAAGCAGGAACCACGTGGAGAAGGCACCCACACTGAAAGTGCCTGGAGGGAACATTGGGGCTTCTTCTCAGTGTCTCTGACATAGGGTTTCACTGTCCCGGGAAAGTCTCTGCTAACACCGTGCAGAGCGCTGTGCCCAATATACAGAAACGTCTTGCGGTATCTCCTACAGGGAAAGTGCCAGGAGGGAATTGTCGAGCTTGTTCTCAGTGTCTCTGAGAATTGCTCTGATTATCTGTGTGACCTCTTTGCTAAGACTCTCCAGAGAGCCGTCCTCAAAACCAACACACATCTTGACATATCTCCCACATTGATCGCAGTGTCTCCAGAAACGGCATTCAAGGAGCCAGGACCTTTTCTCCCTACACTGTCCATTGAGTTGTCCTCAAAACCAATATACATCCTGCTGTATCTCCCACATGGAAAGTGCCAGGAGGGAGAAGTGGGGATTATGTTTAGACTTTCTCGGAACTGCTTCAAATCAACTAGATAACTTTGTGCTCTAAATCGCCCAACAGCCAAACGCAAAAGCAGCAAACATCTCGCTGTATGTCCCACATCAAAGTGCCAAGAGAGAGCTTGCTCTCCCTGTCTTTGAGTACTGTTTTCACTGTCCCGGTTACCTCTTGGCTAACATTCTCTTCAGAGCTGCAGTGAAAGCAGGAACCACGTGGAGAAGGCACCCACACTGAAAGTGCCTGGAGGGAACATTGGGGCTTCTTCTCAGTGTCTCTGACATAGGGTTTCACTGTCCCGGGAAAGTCTCTGCTAACACCGTGCAGAGCGCTGTGCCCAATATACAGAAACGTCTTGCGGTATCTCCTACAGGGAAAGTGCCAGGAGGGAATTGTGGAGCTTGTTCTCAGTGTCTCTGAGAATTGCTCTGATTATCTGTGTGACCTCTTTGCTAAGACTCTCCAGAGAGCCGTCCTCAAAACCAACACACATCTTGACATATCTCCCACATTGATCGCAGTGTCTCCAGAAACGGCATTCAAGGAGCCAGGACCTTTTCTCCCTACACTGTCCATTGAGTTGTCCTCAAAACCAATATACATCCTGCTATATCTCCCACATGGAAAGTGCCAGGAGGGAGAAGTGGGGATTATGTTTAGACTTTCTCGGAACTGCTTCAAATCAACTAGATATCTTTGTGCTGTAAATCTCCCAACAGCCAAACGCAAAAGCAGCAAACATCTCGCTGTATGTCCCACATCCAAAGTGCCAAGAGAGAGCTTGCTCTCCCTGTCTTTGAGTACTGTTTTCACTGTCCCGGTTACCTCTTGGCTAACATTCTCTTCAGAGCCGCAGTGAAAGCAGGAACCACGTGGAGAAGGCACCCACACTGAAAGTGCCTGGAGGGAACATTGGGGCTTCTTCTCAGTGTCTCTGACATAGGGTTTCACTGTCCCGGGAAAGTCTCTGCTAACACCGTGCAGAGCGCTGTGCCCAATATACAGAAACGTCTTGCGGTATCTCCTACAGGGAAAGTGCCAGGAGGGAATTGTCGAGCTTGTTCTCAGTGTCTCTGAGAATTGCTCTGATTATCTGTGTGACCTCTTTGCTAAGACTCTCCAGAGAGCCGTCCTCAAAACCAACACACATCTTGACATATCTCCCACATTGATCGCAGTGTCTCCAGAAACGGCATTCAAGGAGCCAGGACCTTTTCTCCCTACACTGTCCATTGAGTTGTCCTCAAAACCAATATACATCCTGCTGTATCTCCCACATGGAAAGTGCCAGGAGGGAGAAGTGGGGATTATGTTTAGACTTTCTCGGAACTGCTTCAAATCAACTAGATATCTTTGTGCTGTAAATCGCCCAACAGCCAAACGCAAAAGCAGCAAACATCTCGCTGTATGTCCCACATCCAAAGTGCCAAGAGAGAGCTTGCTCTCCCTGTCTTTGAGTACTGTTTTCACTGTCCCGGTTACCTCTTGGCTAACATTCTCTTCAGAGCTGCAGTGAAAGCAGGAACCACGTGGAGAAGGCACCCACACTGAAAGTGCCTGGAGGGAACATTGGGGCTTCTTCTCAGTGTCTCTGACATAGGGTTTCACTGTCCCGGGAAAGTCTCTGCTAACACCGTGCAGAGCGCTGTGCCCAATATACAGAAACGTCTTGCGGTATCTCCTACAGGGAAAGTGCCAGGAGGGAATTGTCGAGCTTGTTCTCAGTGTCTCTGAGAATTGCTCTGATTATCTGTGTGACCTCTTTGCTAAGACTCTCCAGAGAGCCGTCCTCAAAACCAACACACATCTTGACATATCTCCCACATTGATCGCAGTGTCTCCAGAAACGGCATTCAAGGAGCCAGGACCTTTTCTCCCTACACTGTCCATTGAGTTGTCCTCAAAACCAATATACATCCTGCTGTATCTCCCACGTGGAAAGTGCCAGGAGGGAGAAGTGGGGATTATGTTTAGACTTTCTCGGAACTGCTTCAAATCAACTAGATATCTTTGTGCTGTAAATCTCCCAACAGCCAAACGCAAAAGCAGCAAACATCTCGCTGTATGTCCCACATCGAAAGTGCCAAGAGAGAGCTTGCTCTCCCTGTCTTTGAGTACTGTTTTCACTGTCCCGGTTACCTCTTGGCTAACATTCTCTTCAGAGCTGCAGTGAAAGCAGGAACCACGTGGAGAAGGCACCCACACTGAAAGTGCCTGGAGGGAACATTGGGGCTTCTTCTCAGTGTCTCTGACATAGGGTTTCACTGTCCCGGGAAAGTCTCTGCTAACACCGTGCAGAGCGCTGTGCCCAATATACAGAAACGTCTTGCGGTATCTCCTACAGGGAAAGTGCCAGGAGGGAATTGTCGAGCTTGTTCTCAGTGTCTCTGAGAATTGCTCTGATTATCTGTGTGACCTCTTTGCTAAGACTCTCCAGAGAGCCGTCCTCAAAACCAACACACATCTTGACATATCTCCCACATTGATCGCAGTGTCTCCAGAAACGGCATTCAAGGAGCCAGGACCTTTTCTCCCTACACTGTCCATTGAGTTGTCCTCAAAACCAATATACATCCTGCTGTATCTCCCACATGGAAAGTGCCAGGAGGGAGAAGTGGGGATTATGTTTAGACTTTCTCGGAACTGCTTCAAATCAACTAGATATCTTTGTGCTGTAAATCGCCCAACAGCCAAACGCAAAAGCAGCAAACATCTCGCTGTATGTCCCACATCCAAAGTGCCAAGAGAGAGCTTGCTCTCCCTGTCTTTGAGTACTGTTTTCACTGTCCCGGTTACCTCTTGGCTAACATTCTCTTCAGAGCTGCAGTGAAAGCAGGAACCACGTGGAGAAGGCACCCACACTGAAAGTGCCTGGAGGGAACATTGGGGCTTCTTCTCAGTGTCTCTGACATAGGGTTTCACTGTCCCGGGAAAGTCTCTGCTAACACCGTGCAGAGCGCTGTGCCCAATATACAGAAACGTCTTGCGGTATCTCCTACAGGGAAAGTGCCAGGAGGGAATTGTCGAGCTTGTTCTCAGTGTCTCTGAGAATTGCTCTGATTATCTGTGTGACCTCTTTGCTAAGACTCTCCAGAGAGCCGTCCTCAAAACCAACACACATCTTGACATATCTCCCACATTGATCGCAGTGTCTCCAGAAACGGCATTCAAGGAGCCAGGACCTTTTCTCCCTACACTGTCCATTGAGTTGTCCTCAAAACCAATATACATCCTGCTATATCTCCCACATGGAAAGTGCCAGGAGGGAGAAGTGGGGATTATGTTTAGACTTTCTCGGAACTGCTTCAAATCAACTAGATATCTTTGTGCTGTAAATCTCCCAACAGCCAAACGCAAAAGCAGCAAACATCTCGCTGTATGTCCCACATCCAAAGTGCCAAGAGAGAGCTTGCTCTCCCTGTCTTTGAGTACTGTTTTCACTGTCCCGGTTACCTCTTGGCTAACATTCTCTTCAGAGCTGCAGTGAAAGCAGGAACCACGTGGAGAAGGCACCCACACTGAAAGTGCCTGGAGGGAACATTGGGGCTTCTTCTCAGTGTCTCTGACATAGGGTTTCACTGTCCCGGGAAAGTCTCTGCTAACACCGCGCAGAGCGCTGTGCCCAATATACAGAAACGTCTTGCGGTATCTCCTACAGGGAAAGTGCCAGGAGGGAATTGTCGAGCTTGTTCTCAGTGTCTCTGAGAATTGCTCTGATTATCTGTGTGACCTCTTTGCTAAGACTCTCCAGAGAGCCGTCCTCAAAACCAACACACATCTTGACATATCTCCCACATTGATCGCAGTGTCTCCAGAAACGGCATTCAAGGAGCCAGGACCTGTTCTCCCTACACTGTCCATTGAGTTGTCCTCAAAACCAATATACATCCTGCTGTATCTCCCACATGGAAAGTGCCAGGAGGGAGAAGTGGGGATTATGTTTAGACTTTCTCGGAACTGCTTCAAATCAACTAGATATCTTTGTGCTGTAAATCTCCCAACAGCCAAACGCAAAAGCAGCAAACATCTCGCTGTATGTCCCACATCCAAAGTGCCAAGAGAGAGCTTGCTCTCCCTGTCTTTGAGTACTGTTTTCACTGTCCCGGTTACCTCTTGGCTAACATTCTCTTCAGAGCTGCAGTGAAAGCAGGAACCACGTGGAGAAGGCACCCACACTGAAAGTGCCTGGAGGGAACATTGGGGCTTCTTCTCAGTGTCTCTGACATAGGGTTTCACTGTCCCGGGAAAGTCTCTGCTAACACCGTGCAGAGCGCTGTGCCCAATATACAGAAACGTCTTGCGGTATCTCCTACAGGGAAAGTGCCAGGAGGGAATTGTCGAGCTTGTTCTCAGTGTCTCTGAGAATTGCTCTGATTATCTGTGTGACCTCTTTGCTAAGACTCTCCAGAGAGCCGTCCTCAAAACCAACACACATCTTGACATATCTCCCACATTGATCGCAGTGTCTCCAGAAACGGCATTCAAGGAGCCAGGACCTTTTCTCCCTACACTGTCCATTGAGTTGTCCTCAAAACCAATATACATCCTGCTGTATCTCCCACGTGGAAAGTGCCAGGAGGGAGAAGTGGGGATTATGTTTAGACTTTCTCGGAACTGCTTCAAATCAACTAGATATCTTTGTGCTGTAAATCTCCCAACAGCCAAACGCAAAAGCAGCAAACATCTCGCTGTATGTCCCACATCGAAAGTGCCAAGAGAGAGCTTGCTCTCCCTGTCTTTGAGTACTGTTTTCACTGTCCCGGTTACCTCTTGGCTAACATTCTCTTCAGAGCTGCAGTGAAAGCAGGAACCACGTGGAGAAGGCACCCACACTGAAAGTGCCTGGAGGGAACATTGGGGCTTCTTCTCAGTGTCTCTGACATAGGGTTTCACTGTCCCGGGAAAGTCTCTGCTAACACCGTGCAGAGCGCTGTGCCCAATATACAGAAACGTCTTGCGGTATCTCCTACAGGGAAAGTGCCAGGAGGGAATTGTCGAGCTTGTTCTCAGTGTCTCTGAGAATTGCTCTGATTATCTGTGTGACCTCTTTGCTAAGACTCTCCAGAGAGCCGTCCTCAAAACCAACACACATCTTGACATATCTCCCACATTGATCGCAGTGTCTCCAGAAACGGCATTCAAGGAGCCAGGACCTTTTCTCCCTACACTGTCCATTGAGTTGTCCTCAAAACCAATATACATCCTGCTGTATCTCCCACATGGAAAGTGCCAGGAGGGAGAAGTGGGGATTATGTTTAGACTTTCTCGGAACTGCTTCAAATCAACTAGATATCTTTGTGCTGTAAATCGCCCAACAGCCAAACGCAAAAGCAGCAAACATCTCGCTGTATGTCCCACATCCAAAGTGCCAAGAGAGAGCTTGCTCTCCCTGTCTTTGAGTACTGTTTTCACTGTCCCGGTTACCTCTTTGCTAACATTCTCTTCAGAGCTGCAGTGAAAGCAGGAACCACGTGGAGAAGGCACCCACACTGAAAGTGCCTGGAGGGAACATTGGGGCTTCTTCTCAGTGTCTCTGACATAGGGTTTCACTGTCCCGGGAAAGTCTCTGCTAACACCGTGCAGAGCGCTGTGCCCAATATACAGAAACGTCTTGCGGTATCTCCTACAGGGAAAGTGCCAGGAGGGAATTGTCGAGCTTGTTCTCAGTGTCTCTGAGAATTGCTCTGATTATCTGTGTGACCTCTTTGCTAAGACTCTCCAGAGAGCCGTCCTCAAAACCAACACACATCTTGACATATCTCCCACATTGATCGCAGTGTCTCCAGAAACGGCATTCAAGGAGCCAGGACCTTTTCTCCCTACACTGTCCATTGAGTTGTCCTCAAAACCAATATACATCCTGCTGTATCTCCCACATGGAAAGTGCCAGGAGGGAGAAGTGGGGATTATGTTTAGACTTTCTCGGAACTGCTTCAAATCAACTAGATATCTTTGTGCTCTAAATCGCCCAACAGCCAAACGCAAAAGCAGCAAACATCTCGCTGTATGTCCCACATCGAAAGTGCCAAGAGAGAGCTTGCTCTCCCTGTCTTTGAGTACTGTTTTCACTGTCCCGGTTACCTCTTGGCTAACATTCTCTTCAGAGCTGCAGTGAAAGCAGGAACCACGTGGAGAAGGCACCCACACTGAAAGTGCCTGGAGGGAACATTGGGGCTTCTTCTCAGTGTCTCTGACATAGGGTTTCACTGTCCCGGGAAAGTCTCTGCTAACACCGTGCAGAGCGCTGTGCCCAATATACAGAAACGTCTTGCGGTATCTCCTACAGGGAAAGTGCCAGGAGGGAATTGTGGAGCTTGTTCTCAGTGTCTCTGAGAATTGCTCTGATTATCTGTGTGACCTCTTTGCTAAGACTCTCCAGAGAGCCGTCCTCAAAACCAACACACATCTTGACATATCTCCCACATTGATCGCAGTGTCTCCAGAAACGGCATTCAAGGAGCCAGGACCTTTTCTCCCTACACTGTCCATTGAGTTGTCCTCAAAACCAATATACATCCTGCTATATCTCCCACATGGAAAGTGCCAGGAGGGAGAAGTGGCGATTATGTTTAGACTTTCTCGGAACTGCTTCAAATCAACTAGATATCTTTGTGCTGTAAATCTCCCAACAGCCAAACGCAAAAGCAGCAAACATCTCGCTGTATGTCCCACATCCAAAGTGCCAAGAGAGAGCTTGCTCTCCCTGTCTTTGAGTACTGTTTTCACTGTCCCGGTTACCTCTTGGCTAACATTCTCTTCAGAGCTGCAGTGAAAGCAGGAACCACGTGGAGAAGGCACCCACACTGAAAGTGCCTGGAGGGAACATTGGGGCTTCTTCTCAGTGTCTCTGACATAGGGTTTCACTGTCCCGGGAAAGTCTCTGCTAACACCGCGCAGAGCGCTGTGCCCAATATACAGAAACGTCTTGCGGTATCTCCTACAGGGAAAGTGCCAGGAGGGAATTGTCGAGCTTGTTCTCAGTGTCTCTGAGAATTGCTCTGATTATCTGTGTGACCTCTTTGCTAAGACTCTCCAGAGAGCCGTCCTCAAAACCAACACACATCTTGACATATCTCCCACATTGATCGCAGTGTCTCCAGAAACGGCATTCAAGGAGCCAGGACCTGTTCTCCCTACACTGTCCATTGAGTTGTCCTCAAAACCAATATACATCCTGCTGTATCTCCCACATGGAAAGTGCCAGGAGGGAGAAGTGGGGATTATGTTTAGACTTTCTCGGAACTGCTTCAAATCAACTAGATATCTTTGTGCTGTAAATCTCCCAACAGCCAAACGCAAAAGCAGCAAACATCTCGCTGTATGTCCCACATCGAAAGTGCCAAGAGAGAGCTTGCTCTCCCTGTCTTTGAGTACTGTTTTCACTGTCCCGGTTACCTCTTGGCTAACATTCTCTTCAGAGCTGCAGTGAAAGCAGGAACCACGTGGAGAAGGCACCCACACTGAAAGTGCCTGGAGGGAACATTGGGGCTTCTTCTCAGTGTCTCTGACATAGGGTTTCACTGTCCCGGGAAAGTCTCTGCTAACACCGTGCAGAGCGCTGTGCCCAATATACAGAAACGTCTTGCGGTATCTCCTACAGGGAAAGTGCCAGGAGGGAATTGTCGAGCTTGTTCTCAGTGTCTCTGAGAATTGCTCTGATTATCTGTGTGACCTCTTTGCTAAGACTCTCCAGAGAGCCGTCCTCAAAACCAACACACATCTTGACATATCTCCCACATTGATCGCAGTGTCTCCAGAAACGGCATTCAAGGAGCCAGGACCTTTTCTCCCTACACTGTCCATTGAGTTGTCCTCAAAACCAATATACATCCTGCTGTATCTCCCACATGGAAAGTGCCAGGAGGGAGAAGTGGGGATTATGTTTAGACTTTCTCGGAACTGCTTCAAATCAACTAGATATCTTTGTGCTGTAAATCGCCCAACAGCCAAACGCAAAAGCAGCAAACATCTCGCTGTATGTCCCACATCCAAAGTGCCAAGAGAGAGCTTGCTCTCCCTGTCTTTGAGTACTGTTTTCACTGTCCCGGTTACCTCTTGGCTAACATTCTCTTCAGAGCTGCAGTGAAAGCAGGAACCACGTGGAGAAGGCACCCACACTGAAAGTGCCTGGAGGGAACATTGGGGCTTCTTCTCAGTGTCTCTGACATAGGGTTTCACTGTCCCGGGAAAGTCTCTGCTAACACCGTGCAGAGCGCTGTGCCCAATATACAGAAACGTCTTGCGGTATCTCCTACAGGGAAAGTGCCAGGAGGGAATTGTCGAGCTTGTTCTCAGTGTCTCTGAGAATTGCTCTGATTATCTGTGTGACCTCTTTGCTAAGACTCTCCAGAGAGCCGTCCTCAAAACCAACACACATCTTGACATATCTCCCACATTGATCGCAGTGTCTCCAGAAACGGCATTCAAGGAGCCAGGACCTTTTCTCCCTACACTGTCCATTGAGTTGTCCTCAAAACCAATATACATCCTGCTGTATCTCCCACATGGAAAGTGCCAGGAGGGAGAAGTGGGGATTATGTTTAGACTTTCTCGGAACTGCTTCAAATCAACTAGATATCTTTGTGCTCTAAATCGCCCAACAGCCAAACGCAAAAGCAGCAAACATCTCGCTGTATGTCCCACATCCAAAGTGCCAAGAGAGAGCTTGCTCTCCCTGTCTTTGAGTACTGTTTTCACTGTCCCGGTTACCTCTTGGCTAACATTCTCTTCAGAGCTGCAGTGAAAGCAGGAACCACGTGGAGAAGGCACCCACACTGAAAGTGCCTGGAGGGAACATTGGGGCTTCTTCTCAGTGTCTCTGACATAGGGTTTCACTGTCCCGGGAAAGTCTCTGCTAACACCGTGCAGAGCGCTGTGCCCAATATACAGAAACGTCTTGCGGTATCTCCTACAGGGAAAGTGCCAGGAGGGAATTGTCGAGCTTGTTCTCAGTGTCTCTGAGAATTGCTCTGATTATCTGTGTGACCTCTTTGCTAAGACTCTCCAGAGAGCCGTCCTCAAAACCAACACACATCTTGACATATCTCCCACATTGATCGCAGTGTCTCCAGAAACGGCATTCAAGGAGCCAGGACCTTTTCTCCCTACACTGTCCATTGAGTTGTCCTCAAAACCAATATACATCCTGCTATATCTCCCACATGGAAAGTGCCAGGAGGGAGAAGTGGCGATTATGTTTAGACTTTCTCGGAACTGCTTCAAATCAACTAGATATCTTTGTGCTGTAAATCTCCCAACAGCCAAACGCAAAAGCAGCAAACATCTCGCTGTATGTCCCACATCCAAAGTGCCAAGAGAGAGCTTGCTCTCCCTGTCTTTGAGTACTGTTTTCACTGTCCCGGTTACCTCTTGGCTAACATTCTCTTCAGAGCTGCAGTGAAAGCAGGAACCACGTGGAGAAGGCACCCACACTGAAAGTGCCTGGAGGGAACATTGGGGCTTCTTCTCAGTGTCTCTGACATAGGGTTTCACTGTCCCGGGAAAGTCTCTGCTAACACCGCGCAGAGCGCTGTGCCCAATATACAGAAACGTCTTGCGGTATCTCCTACAGGGAAAGTGCCAGGAGGGAATTGTGGAGCTTGTTCTCAGTGTCTCTGAGAATTGCTCTGATTATCTGTGTGACCTCTTTGCTAAGACTCTCCAGAGAGCCGTCCTCAAAACCAACACACATCTTGACATATCTCCCACATTGATCGCAGTGTCTCCAGAAACGGCATTCAAGGAGCCAGGACCTGTTCTCCCTACACTGTCCATTGAGTTGTCCTCAAAACCAATATACATCCTGCTGTATCTCCCACATGGAAAGTGCCAGGAGGGAGAAGTGGGGATTATGTTTAGACTTTCTCGGAACTGCTTCAAATCAACTAGATATCTTTGTGCTGTAAATCTCCCAACAGCCAAACGCAAAAGCAGCAAACATCTCGCTGTATGTCCCACATCCAAAGTGCCAAGAGAGAGCTTGCTCTCCCTGTCTTTGAGTACTGTTTTCACTGTCCCGGTTACCTCTTGGCTAACATTCTCTTCAGAGCTGCAGTGAAAGCAGGAACCACGTGGAGAAGGCACCCACACTGAAAGTGCCTGGAGGGAACATTGGGGCTTCTTCTCAGTGTCTCTGACATAGGGTTTCACTGTCCCGGGAAAGTCTCTGCTAACACCGCGCAGAGCGCTGTGCCCAATATACAGAAACGTCTTGCGGTATCTCCTACAGGGAAAGTGCCAGGAGGGAATTGTCGAGCTTGTTCTCAGTGTCTCTGAGAATTGCTCTGATTATCTGTGTGACCTCTTTGCTAAGACTCTCCAGAGAGCCGTCCTCAAAACCAACACACATCTTGACATATCTCCCACATTGATCGCAGTGTCTCCAGAAACGGCATTCAAGGAGCCAGGACCTGTTCTCCCTACACTGTCCATTGAGTTGTCCTCAAAACCAATATACATCCTGCTGTATCTCCCACATGGAAAGTGCCAGGAGGGAGAAGTGGGGATTATGTTTAGACTTTCTCGGAACTGCTTCAAATCAACTAGATATCTTTGTGCTGTAAATCTCCCAACAGCCAAACGCAAAAGCAGCAAACATCTCGCTGTATGTCCCACATCCAAAGTGCCAAGAGAGAGCTTGCTCTCCCTGTCTTTGAGTACTGTTTTCACTGTCCCGGTTACCTCTTGGCTAACATTCTCTTCAGAGCTGCAGTGAAAGCAGGAACCACGTGGAGAAGGCACCCACACTGAAAGTGCCTGGAGGGAACATTGGGGCTTCTTCTCAGTGTCTCTGACATAGGGTTTCACTGTCCCGGGAAAGTCTCTGCTAACACCGTGCAGAGCGCTGTGCCCAATATACAGAAACGTCTTGCGGTATCTCCTACAGGGAAAGTGCCAGGAGGGAATTGTCGAGCTTGTTCTCAGTGTCTCTGAGAATTGCTCTGATTATCTGTGTGACCTCTTTGCTAAGACTCTCCAGAGAGCCGTCCTCAAAACCAACACACATCTTGACATATCTCCCACATTGATCGCAGTGTCTCCAGAAACGGCATTCAAGGAGCCAGGACCTTTTCTCCCTACACTGTCCATTGAGTTGTCCTCAAAACCAATATACATCCTGCTGTATCTCCCACATGGAAAGTGCCAGGAGGGAGAAGTGGGGATTATGTTTAGACTTTCTCGGAACTGCTTCAAATCAACTAGATATCTTTGTGCTGTAAATCGCCCAACAGCCAAACGCAAAAGCAGCAAACATCTCGCTGTATGTCCCACATCCAAAGTGCCAAGAGAGAGCTTGCTCTCCCTGTCTTTGAGTACTGTTTTCACTGTCCCGGTTACCTCTTGGCTAACATTCTCTTCAGAGCTGCAGTGAAAGCAGGAACCACGTGGAGAAGGCACCCACACTGAAAGTGCCTGGAGGGAACATTGGGGCTTCTTCTCAGTGTCTCTGACATAGGGTTTCACTGTCCCGGGAAAGTCTCTGCTAACACCGTGCAGAGCGCTGTGCCCAATATACAGAAACGTCTTGCGGTATCTCCTACAGGGAAAGTGCCAGGAGGGAATTGTCGAGCTTGTTCTCAGTGTCTCTGAGAATTGCTCTGATTATCTGTGTGACCTCTTTGCTAAGACTCTCCAGAGAGCCGTCCTCAAAACCAACACACATCTTGACATATCTCCCACATTGATCGCAGTGTCTCCAGAAACGGCATTCAAGGAGCCAGGACCTTTTCTCCCTACACTGTCCATTGAGTTGTCCTCAAAACCAATATACATCCTGCTGTATCTCCCACATGGAAAGTGCCAGGAGGGAGAAGTGGGGATTATGTTTAGACTTTCTCGGAACTGCTTCAAATCAACTAGATATCTTTGTGCTCTAAATCGCCCAACAGCCAAACGCAAAAGCAGCAAACATCTCGCTGTATGTCCCACATCCAAAGTGCCAAGAGAGAGCTTGCTCTCCCTGTCTTTGAGTACTGTTTTCACTGTCCCGGTTACCTCTTGGCTAACATTCTCTTCAGAGCTGCAGTGAAAGCAGGAACCACGTGGAGAAGGCACCCACACTGAAAGTGCCTGGAGGGAACATTGGGGCTTCTTCTCAGTGTCTCTGACATAGGGTTTCACTGTCCCGGGAAAGTCTCTGCTAACACCGTGCAGAGCGCTGTGCCCAATATACAGAAACGTCTTGCGGTATCTCCTACAGGGAAAGTGCCAGGAGGGAATTGTCGAGCTTGTTCTCAGTGTCTCTGAGAATTGCTCTGATTATCTGTGTGACCTCTTTGCTAAGACTCTCCAGAGAGCCGTCCTCAAAACCAACACACATCTTGACATATCTCCCACATTGATCGCAGTGTCTCCAGAAACGGCATTCAAGGAGCCAGGACCTTTTCTCCCTACACTGTCCATTGAGTTGTCCTCAAAACCAATATACATCCTGCTATATCTCCCACATGGAAAGTGCCAGGAGGGAGAAGTGGCGATTATGTTTAGACTTTCTCGGAACTGCTTCAAATCAACTAGATATCTTTGTGCTGTAAATCTCCCAACAGCCAAACGCAAAAGCAGCAAACATCTCGCTGTATGTCCCACATCCAAAGTGCCAAGAGAGAGCTTGCTCTCCCTGTCTTTGAGTACTGTTTTCACTGTCCCGGTTACCTCTTGGCTAACATTCTCTTCAGAGCTGCAGTGAAAGCAGGAACCACGTGGAGAAGGCACCCACACTGAAAGTGCCTGGAGGGAACATTGGGGCTTCTTCTCAGTGTCTCTGACATAGGGTTTCACTGTCCCGGGAAAGTCTCTGCTAACACCGCGCAGAGCGCTGTGCCCAATATACAGAAACGTCTTGCGGTATCTCCTACAGGGAAAGTGCCAGGAGGGAATTGTGGAGCTTGTTCTCAGTGTCTCTGAGAATTGCTCTGATTATCTGTGTGACCTCTTTGCTAAGACTCTCCAGAGAGCCGTCCTCAAAACCAACACACATCTTGACATATCTCCCACATTGATCGCAGTGTCTCCAGAAACGGCATTCAAGGAGCCAGGACCTGTTCTCCCTACACTGTCCATTGAGTTGTCCTCAAAACCAATATACATCCTGCTGTATCTCCCACATGGAAAGTGCCAGGAGGGAGAAGTGGGGATTATGTTTAGACTTTCTCGGAACTGCTTCAAATCAACTAGATATCTTTGTGCTGTAAATCTCCCAACAGCCAAACGCAAAAGCAGCAAACATCTCGCTGTATGTCCCACATCCAAAGTGCCAAGAGAGAGCTTGCTCTCCCTGTCTTTGAGTACTGTTTTCACTGTCCCGGTTACCTCTTGGCTAACATTCTCTTCAGAGCTGCAGTGAAAGCAGGAACCACGTGGAGAAGGCACCCACACTGAAAGTGCCTGGAGGGAACATTGGGGCTTCTTCTCAGTGTCTCTGACATAGGGTTTCACTGTCCCGGGAAAGTCTCTGCTAACACCGCGCAGAGCGCTGTGCCCAATATACAGAAACGTCTTGCGGTATCTCCTACAGGGAAAGTGCCAGGAGGGAATTGTCGAGCTTGTTCTCAGTGTCTCTGAGAATTGCTCTGATTATCTGTGTGACCTCTTTGCTAAGACTCTCCAGAGAGCCGTCCTCAAAACCAACACACATCTTGACATATCTCCCACATTGATCGCAGTGTCTCCAGAAACGGCATTCAAGGAGCCAGGACCTGTTCTCCCTACACTGTCCATTGAGTTGTCCTCAAAACCAATATACATCCTGCTGTATCTCCCACATGGAAAGTGCCAGGAGGGAGAAGTGGGGATTATGTTTAGACTTTCTCGGAACTGCTTCAAATCAACTAGATATCTTTGTGCTGTAAATCTCCCAACAGCCAAACGCAAAAGCAGCAAACATCTCGCTGTATGTCCCACATCCAAAGTGCCAAGAGAGAGCTTGCTCTCCCTGTCTTTGAGTACTGTTTTCACTGTCCCGGTTACCTCTTTGCTAACATTCTCTTCAGAGCTGCAGTGAAAGCAGGAACCACGTGGAGAAGGCACCCACACTGAAAGTGCCTGGAGGGAACATTGGGGCTTCTTCTCAGTGTCTCTGACATAGGGTTTCACTGTCCCGGGAAAGTCTCTGCTAACACCCTGCAGAGCGCTGTGCCCAATATACAGAAACGTCTTGCGGTATCTCCTACAGGGAAAGTGCCAGGAGGGAATTGTGGAGCTTGTTCTCAGTGTCTCTGAGAATTGCTCTGATTATCCCTGTGACCTCTTTGCTAAGACTCTCCAGAGAGCCGTCCTCAAAACCAACACACATCTTGACATATCTCCCACATTGATCGCAGTGTCTCCAGAAACGGCATTCAAGGAGCCAGGACCTTTTCTCCCTACACTGTCCATTGAGTTGTCCTCAAAACCAATATACATCCTGCTATATCTCCCACGTGGAAAGTGCCAGGAGGGAGAAGTGGGGATTATGTTTAGACTTTCTCGGAACTGCTTCAAATCAACTAGATATCTTTGTGCTGTAAATCTCCCAACAGCCAAACGCAAAAGCAGCAAACATCTCGCTGTATGTCCCACATCCAAAGTGCCAAGAGAGAGCTTGCTCTCCCTGTCTTTGAGTACTGTTTTCACTGTCCCGGTTACCTCTTGGCTAACATTCTCTTCAGAGCTGCAGTGAAAGCAGGAACCACGTGGAGAAGGCACCCACACTGAAAGTGCCTGGAGGGAACATTGGGGCTTCTTCTCAGTGTCTCTGACATAGGGTTTCACTGTCCCGGGAAAGTCTCTGCTAACACCGTGCAGAGCGCTGTGCCCAATATACAGAAACGTCTTGCGGTATCTCCTACAGC
Source organism: Chroicocephalus ridibundus (assembly GCF_963924245.1). Taxonomy (NCBI): domain Eukaryota; kingdom Metazoa; phylum Chordata; class Aves; order Charadriiformes; family Laridae; genus Chroicocephalus; species Chroicocephalus ridibundus. Next base: position 640,308 of record NW_026961540.1, read on the forward strand.
GAAAGTGCCAGGAGGGAATTGTGGAGCTTGTTCTCAGTGTCTCTGAGAATTGCTCTGATTATCTGTGTGACCTCTTTGCTAAGACTCTCCAGAGAGCCGTCCTCAAAACCAACACACATCTTGACATATCTCCCACATTGATCGCAGTGTCTCCAGAAACGGCATTCAAGGAGCCAGGACCTTTTCTCCCTACACTGTCCATTGAGTTGTCCTCAAAACCAATATACATCCTGCTATATCTCCCACATGGAAAGTGCCAGGAGGGAGAAGTGGGGATTATGTTTAGACTTTCTCGGAACTGCTTCAAATCAACTAGATATCTTTGTGCTGTAAATCTCCCAACAGCCAAACGCAAAAGCAGCAAACATCTCGCTGTATGTCCCACATCGAAAGTGCCAAGAGAGAGCTTGCTCTCCCTGTCTTTGAGTACTGTTTTCACTGTCCCGGTTACCTCTTGGCTAACATTCTCTTCAGAGCTGCAGTGAAAGCAGGAACCACGTGGAGAAGGCACCCACACTGAAAGTGCCTGGAGGGAACATTGGGGCTTCTTCTCAGTGTCTCTGACATAGGGTTTCACTGTCCCGGGAAAGTCTCTGCTAACACCGCGCAGAGCGCTGTGCCCAATATACAGAAACGTCTTGCGGTATCTCCTACAGGGAAAGTGCCAGGAGGGAATTGTCGAGCTTGTTCTCAGTGTCTCTGAGAATTGCTCTGATTATCTGTGTGACCTCTTTGCTAAGACTCTCCAGAGAGCCGTCCTCAAAACCAACACACATCTTGACATATCTCCCACATTGATCGCAGTGTCTCCAGAAACGGCATTCAAGGAGCCAGGACCTGTTCTCCCTACACTGTCCATTGAGTTGTCCTCAAAACCAATATACATCCTGCTGTATCTCCCACATGGAAAGTGCCAGGAGGGAGAAGTGGCGATTATGTTTAGACTTTCTCGGAACTGCTTCAAATCAACTAGATATCTTTGTGCTGTAAATCTCCCAACAGCCAAACGCAAAAGCAGCAAACATCTCGCTGTATGTCCCACATCCAAAGTGCCAAGAGAGAGCTTGCTCTCCCTGTCTTTGAGTACTGTTTTCACTGTCCCGGTTACCTCTTGGCTAACATTCTCTTCAGAGCTGCAGTGAAAGCAGGAACCACGTGGAGAAGGCACCCACACTGAAAGTGCCTGGAGGGAACATTGGGGCTTCTTCTCAGTGTCTCTGACATAGGGTTTCACTGTCCCGGGAAAGTCTCTGCTAACACCCTGCAGAGCGCTGTGCCCAATATACAGAAACGTCTTGCGGTATCTCCTACAGGGAAAGTGCCAGGAGGGAATTGTCGAGCTTGTTCTCAGTGTCTCTGAGAATTGCTCTGATTATCCCTGTGACCTCTTTGCTAAGACTCTCCAGAGAGCCGTCCTCAAAACCAACACACATCTTGACATATCTCCCACATTGATCGCAGTGTCTCCAGAAACGGCATTCAAGGAGCCAGGACCTTTTCTCCCTACACTGTCCATTGAGTTGTCCTCAAAACCAATATACATCCTGCTGTATCTCCCACATGGAAAGTGCCAGGAGGGAGAAGTGGGGATTATGTTTAGACTTTCTCGGAACTGCTTCAAATCAACTAGATATCTTTGTGCTGTAAATCTCCCAACAGCCAAACGCAAAAGCAGCAAACATCTCGCTGTATGTCCCACATCCAAAGTGCCAAGAGAGAGCTTGCTCTCCCTGTCTTTGAGTACTGTTTTCACTGTCCCGGTTACCTCTTGGCTAACATTCTCTTCAGAGCTGCAGTGAAAGCAGGAACCACGTGGAGAAGGCACCCACACTGAAAGTGCCTGGAGGGAACATTGGGGCTTCTTCTCAGTGTCTCTGACATAGGGTTTCACTGTCCCGGGAAAGTCTCTGCTAACACCGTGCAGAGCGCTGTGCCCAATGTACAGAAACGTCTTGCGGTATCTCCTACAGGGAAAGTGCCAGGAGGGAATTGTGGAGCTTGTTCTCAGTGTCTCTGAGAATTGCTCTGATTATCTGTGTGACCTCTTTGCTAAGACTCTCCAGAGAGCCGTCCTCAAAACCAACACACATCTTGACATATCTCCCACATTGATCGCAGTGTCTCCAGAAACGGCATTCAAGGAGCCAGGACCTGTTCTCCCTACACTGTCCATTGAGTTGTCCTCAAAACCAATATACATCCTGCTGTATCTCCCACATGGAAAGTGCCAGGAGGGAGAAGTGGCGATTATGTTTAGACTTTCTCGGAACTGCTTCAAATCAACTAGATATCTTTGTGCTGTAAATCTCCCAACAGCCAAACGCAAAAGCAGCAAACATCTCGCTGTATGTCCCACATCCAAAGTGCCAAGAGAGAGCTTGCTCTCCCTGTCTTTGAGTACTGTTTTCACTGTCCCGGTTACCTCTTGGCTAACATTCTCTTCAGAGCTGCAGTGAAAGCAGGAACCACGTGGAGAAGGCACCCACACTGAAAGTGCCTGGAGGGAACATTGGGGCTTCTTCTCAGTGTCTCTGACATAGGGTTTCACTGTCCCGGGAAAGTCTCTGCTAACACCCTGCAGAGCGCTGTGCCCAATATACAGAAACGTCTTGCGGTATCTCCTACAGGGAAAGTGCCAGGAGGGAATTGTCGAGCTTGTTCTCAGTGTCTCTGAGAATTGCTCTGATTATCCCTGTGACCTCTTTGCTAAGACTCTCCAGAGAGCCGTCCTCAAAACCAACACACATCTTGACATATCTCCCACATTGATCGCAGTGTCTCCAGAAACGGCATTCAAGGAGCCAGGACCTTTTCTCCCTACACTGTCCATTGAGTTGTCCTCAAAACCAATATACATCCTGCTGTATCTCCCACATGGAAAGTGCCAGGAGGGAGAAGTGGGGATTATGTTTAGACTTTCTCGGAACTGCTTCAAATCAACTAGATATCTTTGTGCTGTAAATCTCCCAACAGCCAAACGCAAAAGCAGCAAACATCTCGCTGTATGTCCCACATCCAAAGTGCCAAGAGAGAGCTTGCTCTCCCTGTCTTTGAGTACTGTTTTCACTGTCCCGGTTACCTCTTGGCTAACATTCTCTTCAGAGCTGCAGTGAAAGCAGGAACCACGTGGAGAAGGCACCCACACTGAAAGTGCCTGGAGGGAACATTGGGGCTTCTTCTCAGTGTCTCTGACATAGGGTTTCACTGTCCCGGGAAAGTCTCTGCTAACACCGTGCAGAGCGCTGTGCCCAATGTACAGAAACGTCTTGCGGTATCTCCTACAGGGAAAGTGCCAGGAGGGAATTGTGGAGCTTGTTCTCAGTGTCTCTGAGAATTGCTCTGATTATCTGTGTGACCTCTTTGCTAAGACTCTCCAGAGAGCCGTCCTCAAAACCAACACACATCTTGACATATCTCCCACATTGATCGCAGTGTCTCCAGAAACGGCATTCAAGGAGCCAGGACCTGTTCTCCCTACACTGTCCATTGAGTTGTCCTCAAAACCAATATACATCCTGCTGTATCTCCCACATGGAAAGTGCCAGGAGGGAGAAGTGGGGATTATGTTTAGACTTTCTCGGAACTGCTTCAAATCAACTAGATATCTTTGTGCTCTAAATCGCCCAACAGCCAAACGCAAAAGCAGCAAACATCTCGCTGTATGTCCCACATCCAAAGTGCCAAGAGAGAGCTTGCTCTCCCTGTCTTTGAGTACTGTTTTCACTGTCCCGGTTACCTCTTGGCTAACATTCTCTTCAGAGCTGCAGTGAAAGCAGGAACCACGTGGAGAAGGCACCCACACTGAAAGTGCCTGGAGGGAACATTGGGGCTTCTTCTCAGTGTCTCTGACATAGGGTTTCACTGTCCCGGGAAAGTCTCTGCTAACACCCTGCAGAGCGCTGTGCCCAATATAAAGAAACGTCTTGCGGTATCTCCTACAGGGAAAGTGCCAGGAGGGAATTGTGGAGCTTGTTCTCAGTGTCTCTGAGAATTGCTCTGATTATCTGTGTGACCTCTTTGCTAAGACTCTCCAGAGAGCCGTCCTCAAAACCAACACACATCTTGACATATCTCCCACATTGATCGCAGTGTCTCCAGAAACGGCATTCAAGGAGCCAGGACCTTTTCTCCCTACACTGTCCATTGAGTTGTCCTCAAAACCAATATACATCCTGCTGTATCTCCCACATGGAAAGTGCCAGGAGGGAGAAGTGGGGATTATGTTTAGACTTTCTCGGAACTGCTTCAAATCAACTAGATATCTTTGTGCTCTAAATCGCCCAACAGCCAAATGCAAAAGCAGCAAACATCTCGCTGTATGTCCCACATCCAAAGTGCCAAGAGAGAGCTTGCTCTCCCTGTCTTTGAGTACTGTTTTCGCTGTGCCGGTTACCTCTTTGCTAACATTCTCTTCAGCGCTGCAGGGAAACCAGGAACCACGTGGAGAAGGCACCCACACTGAAAGTGCCTGGAGGGAACATTGGGGCTTCTTCTCAGTGTCTCTGACATAGGGTTTCACTGTCCCGGGAAAGTCTCTGCTAACACCCTGCAGAGCGCTGTGCCCAATCTACAGAAACGTCTTGCGGTATCTCCTACAGGGAAAGTGCCAGGAGGGAATTGTCGAGCTTGTTCTCAGTGTCTCTGAGAATTGCTCTGATTATCCCTGTGACCTCTTTGCTAAGACTCTCCAGAGAGCCGTCCTCAAAACAAACACACATCTTGACATATCTCCCACATTGATCGCAGTGTCTCCAGGAACGGCATTCAAGGAGCCAGGAACTTTTCTCCCTACACTGTCCATTGAGTTGTCCTCAAAACCAATATACATCCTGCTATATCTCCCACATGGAAAGTGCCAGGAGGGAGAAGTGGCGATTATGTTTAGACTTTCTCGGAACTGCTTCAAATCAACTAGATATCTTTGTGCTGTAAATCTCCCAACAGCCAAACGCAAAAGCAGCAAACATCTCGCTGTATGTCCCACATCCAAAGTGCCAAGAGAGAGCTTGCTCTCCCTGTCTTTGAGTACTGTTTTCGCTGTGCCGGTTACCTCTTTGCTAACATTCTCTTCAGCGCTGCAGGGAAACCAGGAACCACGTGGAGAAGGCACCCACACTGAAAGTGCCTGGAGGGAACATTGGGGCTTCTTCTCAGTGTCTCTGACATAGGGTTTCACTGTCCCGGGAAAGTCTCTGCTAACACCCTGCAGAGCGCTGTGCCCAATCTACAGAAACGTCTTGCGGTATCTCCTACAGGGAAAGTGCCAGGAGGGAACTGTCCATCTTGTTCTCAGTGTCTCTGAGAATTGCTCTGATTATCCCTGTGACCTCTTTGCTAAGACTCTCCAGAGAGCCGTCCTCAAAACCAACACGCATCTTGACATATCTCCCTCATTGATCGCAGTGTCTCCAGGAACGGCATTCAAGGAGCCAGGAACTTTTCTCCCTACACTGTACATTGAGTTGTCCTCAAAACCAATATACATCCTGCTATATCTCCCACATGGAAAGTGCCAGGAGGGAGAAGTGGCGATTATGTTTAGACTTTCTCGGAACTGCTTCAAATCAACTAGATATCTTTGTGCTGTAAATCTCCCAACAGCCAAACGCAAAAGCAGCAAACATCTCGCTGTATGTCCCACATCCAAAGTGCCAAGAGAGAGCTTGCTCTCCCTCTCTTTGAGTACTGTTTTCACTGTCCCGGTTACCTCTTTGCTAACATTCTCTTCAGCGCTGCAGGGAAACCAGGAACCACGTGGAGAAGGCACCCACACTGAAAGTGCCTGGAGGGAACATTGGGGCTTCTTCTCAGTGTCTCTGACATAGGGTTTCACTGTCCCGGGAAAGTCTCTGCTAACACCCTGCAGAGCGCTGTGCCCAATCTACAGAAACGTCTTGCGGTATCTCCTACAGGGAAAGTGCCAGGAGGGAATTGTCGAGCTTGTTCTCAGTGTCTCTGAGAATTGCTCTGATTATCCCTGTGACCTCTTTGCTAAGACTCTCCAGAGAGCCGTCCTCAAAACAAACACACATCTTGACATATCTCCCACATTGATCGCAGTGTCTCCAGGAACGGCATTCAAGGAGCCAGGAACTTTTCTCCCTACACTGTCCATTGAGTTGTCCTCAAAACCAATATACATCCTGCTATATCTCCCACATGGAAAGTGCCAGGAGGGAGAAGTGGCGATTATGTTTAGACTTTCTCGGAACTGCTTCAAATCAACTAGATATCTTTGTGCTGTAAATCTCCCAACAGCCAAACGCAAAAGCAGCAAACATCTCGCTGTATGTCCCACATCCAAAGTGCCAAGAGAGAGCTTGCTCTCCCTCTCTTTGAGTACTGTTTTCACTGTCCCGGTTACCTCTTTGCTAACATTCTCTTCAGCGCTGCAGGGAAACCAGGAACCACGTGGAGAAGGCACCCACACTGAAAGTGCCTGGAGGGAACATTGGGGCTTCTTCTCAGTGTCTCTGACATAGGGTTTCACTGTCCCGGGAAAGTCTCTGCTAACACCCTGCAGAGCGCTGTGCCCAATCTACAGAAACGTCTTGCGGTATCTCCTACAGGGAAAGTGCCAGGAGGGAACTGTCCATCTTGTTCTCAGTGTCTCTGAGAATTGCTCTGATTATCCCTGTGACCTCTTTGCTAAGACTCTCCAGAGAGCCGTCCTCAAAACCAACACACATCTTGACATATCTCCCACATTGATCGCAGTGTCTCCAGGAACGGCATTCAAGGAGCCAGGAACTTTTCTCCCTACACTGTCCATTGAGTTGTCCTCAAAACCAATATACATCCTGCTATATCTCCCACATGGAAAGTGCCAGGAGGGAGAAGTGGCGATTATGTTTAGACTTTCTCGGAACTGCTTCAAATCAACTAGATATCTTTGTGCTGTAAATCTCCCAACAGCCAAACGCAAAAGCAGCAAACATCTCGCTGTATGTCCCACATCCAAAGTGCCAAGAGAGAGCTTGCTCTCCCTGTCTTTGAGTACTGTTTTCGCTGTGCCGGTTACCTCTTTGCTAACATTCTCTTCAGCGCTGCAGGGAAACCAGGAACCACGTGGAGAAGGCACCCACACTGAAAGTGCCTGGAGGGAACATTGGGGCTTCTTCTCAGTGTCTCTGACATAGGGTTTCACTGTCCCGGGAAAGTCTCTGCTAACACCCTGCAGAGCGCTGTGCCCAATCTACAGAAACGTCTTGCGGTATCTCCTACAGGGAAAGTGCCAGGAGGGAATTGTCGAGCTTGTTCTCAGTGTCTCTGAGAATTGCTCTGATTATCCCTGTGACCTCTTTGCTAAGACTCTCCAGAGAGCCGTCCTCAAAACAAACACACATCTTGACATATCTCCCTCATTGATCGCAGTGTCTCCAGGAACGGCATTCAAGGAGCCAGGAACTTTTCTCCCTACACTGTACATTGAGTTGTCCTCAAAACCAATATACATCCTGCTATATCTCCCACATGGAAAGTGCCAGGAGGGAGAAGTGGCGATTATGTTTAGACTTTCTCGGAACTGCTTCAAATCAACTAGATATCTTTGTGCTGTAAATCTCCCAACAGCCAAACGCAAAAGCAGCAAACATCTCGCTGTATGTCCCACATCCAAAGTGCCAAGAGAGAGCTTGCTCTCCCTCTCTTTGAGTACTGTTTTCACTGTCCCGGTTACCTCTTTGCTAACATTCTCTTCAGCGCTCCAGGGAAACCAGGAACCACGTGGAGAAGGCACCCACACTGAAAGTGCCTGGAGGGAACATTGGGGCTTCTTCTCAGTGTCTCTGACATAGGGTTTCACTGTCCCGGGAAAGTCTCTGCTAACACCCTGCAGAGCGCTGTGCCCAATCTACAGAAACGTCTTGCGGTATCTCCTACAGGGAAAGTGCCAGGAGGGAATTGTCGAGCTTGTTCTCAGTGTCTCTGAGAATTGCTCTGATTATCCCTGTGACCTCTTTGCTAAGACTCTCCAGAGAGCCGTCCTCAAAACAAACACACATCTTGACATATCTCCCTCATTGATCGCAGTGTCTCCAGGAACGGCATTCAAGGAGCCAGGAACTTTTCTCCCTACACTGTCCATTGAGTTGTCCTCAAAACCAATATACATCCTGCTATATCTCCCACATGGAAAGTGCCAGGAGGGAGAAGTGGCGATTATGTTTAGACTTTCTCGGAACTGCTTCAAATCAACTAGATATCTTTGTGCTGTAAATCTCCCAACAGCCAAACGCAAAAGCAGCAAACATCTCGCTGTATGTCCCACATCCAAAGTGCCAAGAGAGAGCTTGCTCTCCCTCTCTTTGAGTACTGTTTTCACTGTCCCGGTTACCTCTTTGCTAACATTCTCTTCAGCGCTGCAGGGAAACCAGGAACCACGTGGAGAAGGCACCCACACTGAAAGTGCCTGGAGGGAACATTGCGGTATCTCCTACAGGGAAAGTGCCAGGAGGGAACTGTCCATCTTGTTCTCAGTGTCTCTGAGAATTGCTCTGATTATCCCTGTGACCTCTTTGCTAAGACTCTCCAGAGAGCCGTCCTCAAAACCAACACACATCTTGACATATCTCCCTCATTGATCGCAGTGTCTCCAGGAACGGCATTCAAGGAGCCAGGAACTTTTCTCCCTACACTGTCCATTGAGTTGTCCTCAAAACCAAGATACATCCTGCTATATCTCCCACATGGAAAGTGCCAGGAGGGAGAAGTGGCGATTATGTTTAGACTTTCTCGGAACTGCTTCAAATCAACTAGATATCTTTGTGCTGTAAATCTCCCAACAGCCAAACGCAAAAGCAGCAAACATCTCGCTGTATGTCCCACATCCAAAGTGCCAAGAGAGAGCTTGCTCTCCCTGTCTTTGAGTACTGTTTTCGCTGTGCCGGTTACCTCTTTGCTAACATTCTCTTCAGCGCTGCAGGGAAACCAGGAACCACGTGGAGAAGGCACCCACACTGAAAGTGCCTGGAGGGAACATTGGGGCTTCTTCTCAGTGTCTCTGACATAGGGTTTCACTGTCCCGGGAAAGTCTCTGCTAACACCCTGCAGAGCGCTGTGCCCAATCTACAGAAACGTCTTGCGGTATCTCCTACAGGGAAAGTGCCAGGAGGGAACTGTCCATCTTGTTCTCAGTGTCTCTGAGAATTGCTCTGATTATCCCTGTGACCTCTTTGCTAAGACTCTCCAGAGAGCCGTCCTCAAAACCAACACACATCTTGACATATCTCCCACATTGATCGCAGTGTCTCCAGGAACGGCATTCAAGGAGCCAGGAACTTTTCTCCCTACACTGTCCATTGAGTTGTCCTCAAAACCAATATACATCCTGCTATATCTCCCACATGGAAAGTGCCAGGAGGGAGAAGTGGCGATTATGTTTAGACTTTCTCGGAACTGCTTCAAATCAACTAGATATCTTTGTGCTGTAAATCTCCCAACAGCCAAACGCAAAAGCAGCAAACATCTCGCTGTATGTCCCACATCCAAAGTGCCAAGAGAGAGCTTGCTCTCCCTGTCTTTGAGTACTGTTTTCACTATCCCGGTTACCTCTTTGCTAACATTGTCTTCAGCGCTGCAGGGAAACCAGGAACCACGTGGAGAAGGCACCCACACTGAAAGTGCCTGGAGGGAACATTGGGGCTTCTTCTCAGTGTCTCTGACATAGGGTTTCACTGTCCCGGGAAAGTCTCTGCTAACACCCTGCAGAGCGCTGTGCCCAATCTACAGAAACGTCTTGCGGTATCTCCTACAGGGAAAGTGCCAGGAGGGAACTGTCCATCTTGTTCTCAGTGTCTCTGAGAATTGCTCTGATTATCCCTGTGACCTCTTTGCTAAGACTCTCCAGAGAGCCGTCCTCAAAACCAACACACATCTTGACATATCTCCCTCATTGATCGCAGTGTCTCCAGGAACGGCATTCAAGGAGCCAGGAACTTTTCTCCCTACACTGTCCATTGAGTTGTCCTCAAAACCAATATACATCCTGCTATATCTCCCACATGGAAAGTGCCAGGAGGGAGAAGTGGCGATTATGTTTAGACTTTCTCGGAACTGCTTCAAATCAACTAGATATCTTTGTGCTGTAAATCTCCCAACAGCCAAACGCAAAAGCAGCAAACATCTCGCTGTATGTCCCACATCCAAAGTGCCAAGAGAGAGCTTGCTCTCCCTGTCTTTGAGTACTGTTTTCACTGTCCCGGTTACCTCTTTGCTAACATTGTCTTCAGCGCTGCAGGGAAACCAGGAACCACGTGGAGAAGGCACCCACACTGAAAGTGCCTGGAGGGAACATTGGGGCTTCTTCTCAGTGTCTCTGACATAGGGTTTCACTGTCCCGGGAAAGTCTCTGCTAACACCCTGCAGAGCGCTGTGCCCAATCTACAGAAACGTCTTGCGGTATCTCCTACAGGGAAAGTGCCAGGAGGGAACTGTCCATCTTGTTCTCAGTGTCTCTGAGAATTGCTCTGATTATCCCTGTGACCTCTTTGCTAAGACTCTCCAGAGAGCCGTCCTCAAAACCAACACACATCTTGACATATCTCCCACATTGATCGCAGTGTCTCCAGGAACGGCATTCAAGGAGCCAGGAACTTTTCTCCCTACACTGTCCATTGAGTTGTCCTCAAAACCAATATACATCCTGCTATATCTCCCACATGGAAAGTGCCAGGAGGGAGAAGTGGCGATTATGTTTAGACTTTCTCGGAACTGCTTCAAATCAACTAGATATCTTTGTGCTGTAAATCTCCCAACAGCCAAACGCAAAAGCAGCAAACATCTCGCTGTATGTCCCACATCCAAAGTGCCAAGAGAGAGCTTGCTCTCCTTCTCTTTGAGTACTGTTTTCACTGTCCCGGTTACCTCTTTGCTAACATTCTCTTCAGCGCTGCAGGGAAACCAGGAACCACGTGGAGAAGGCACCCACACTGAAAGTGCCTGGAGGGAACATTGGGGCTTCTTCTCAGTGTCTCTGACATAGGGTTTCACTGTCCCGGGAAAGTCTCTGCTAACACCCTGCAGAGCGCTGTGCCCAATCTACAGAAACGTCTTGCGGTATCTCCTACAGGGAAAGTGCCAGGAGGGAATTGTCGAGCTTGTTCTCAGTGTCTCTGAGAATTGCTCTGATTATCCCTGTGACCTCTTTGCTAAGACTCTCCAGAGAGCCGTCCTCAAAACCAACACACATCTTGACATATCTCCCACATTGATCGCAGTGTCTCCAGGAACGGCATTCAAGGAGCCAGGAACTTTTCTCCCTACACTGTCCATTGAGTTGTCCTCAAAACCAATATACATCCTGCTATATCTCCCACATGGAAAGTGCCAGGAGGGAGAAGTGGCGATTATGTTTAGACTTTCTCGGAACTGCTTCAAATCAACTAGATATCTTTGTGCTGTAAATCTCCCAACAGCCAAACGCAAAAGCAGCAAACATCTCGCTGTATGTCCCACATCCAAAGTGCCAAGAGAGAGCTTGCTCTCCCTGTCTTTGAGTACTGTTTTCACTGTGCCGGTTACCTCTTTGCTAACATTCTCTTCAGCGCTGCAGGGAAACCAGGAACCACGTGGAGAAGGCACCCACACTGAAAGTGCCTGGAGGGAACATTGGGGCTTCTTCTCAGTGTCTCTGACATAGGGTTTCACTGTCCCGGGAAAGTCTCTGCTAACACCGTGCAGAGCGCTGTGCCCAATGTACAGAAACGTCTTGCGGTATCTCCTACAGGGAAAGTGCCAGGAGGGAATTGTCGAGCTTGTTCTCAGTGTCTCTGAGAATTGCTCTGATTATCCCTGTGACCTCTTTGCTAAGACTCTCCAGAGAGCCGTCCTCAAAACAAACACACATCTTGACATATCTCCCTCATTGATCGCAGTGTCTCCAGGAACGGCATTCAAGGAGCCAGGAACTTTTCTCCCTACACTGTCCATTGAGTTGTCCTCAAAACCAATATACATCCTGCTATATCTCCCACATGGAAAGTGCCAGGAGGGAGAAGTGGCGATTATGTTTAGACTTTCTCGGAACTGCTTCAAATCAACTAGATATCTTTGTGCTGTAAATCTCCCAACAGCCAAACGCAAAAGCAGCAAACATCTCGCTGTATGTCCCACATCCAAAGTGCCAAGAGAGAGCTTGCTCTCCCTGTCTTTGAGTACTGTTTTCGCTGTGCCGGTTACCTCTTTGCTAACATTCTCTTCAGCGCTGCAGGGAAACCAGGAACCACGTGGAGAAGGCACCCACACTGAAAGTGCCTGGAGGGAACATTGGGGCTTCTTCTCAGTGTCTCTGACATAGGGTTTCACTGTCCCGGGAAAGTCTCTGCTAACACCCTGCAGAGCGCTGTGCCCAATCTACAGAAACGTCTTGCGGTATCTCCTACAGGGAAAGTGCCAGGAGGGAACTGTCCATCTTGTTCTCAGTGTCTCTGAGAATTGCTCTGATTATCCCTGTGACCTCTTTGCTAAGACTCTCCAGAGAGCCGTCCTCAAAACCAACACACATCTTGACATATCTCCCTCATTGATCGCAGTGTCTCCAGGAACGGCATTCAAGGAGCCAGGAACTTTTCTCCCTACACTGTCCATTGAGTTGTCCTCAAAACCAATATACATCCTGCTATATCTCCCACATGGAAAGTGCCAGGAGGGAGAAGTGGCGATTATGTTTAGACTTTCTCGGAACTGCTTCAAATCAACTAGATATCTTTGTGCTGTAAATCTCCCAACAGCCAAACGCAAAAGCAGCAAACATCTCGCTGTATGTCCCACATCCAAAGTGCCAAGAGAGAGCTTGCTCTCCCTGTCTTTGAGTACTGTTTTCGCTGTGCCGGTTACCTCTTTGCTAACATTCTCTTCAGCGCTGCAGGGAAACCAGGAACCACGTGGAGAAGGCACCCACACTGAAAGTGCCTGGAGGGAACATTGGGGCTTCTTCTCAGTGTCTCTGACATAGGGTTTCACTGTCCCGGGAAAGTCTCTGCTAACACCCTGCAGAGCGCTGTGCCCAATCTACAGAAACGTCTTGCGGTATCTCCTACAGGGAAAGTGCCAGGAGGGAACTGTCCATCTTGTTCTCAGTGTCTCTGAGAATTGCTCTGATTATCCCTGTGACCTCTTTGCTAAGACTCTCCAGAGAGCCGTCCTCAAAACCAACACACATCTTGACATATCTCCCACATTGATCGCAGTGTCTCCAGGAACGGCATTCAAGGAGCCAGGAACTTTTCTCCCTACACTGTCCATTGAGTTGTCCTCAAAACCAATATACATCCTGCTATATCTCCCACATGGAAAGTGCCAGGAGGGAGAAGTGGCGATTATGTTTAGACTTCCTCGGAACTGCTTCAAATCAACTAGATATCTTTGTGCTGTAAATCTCCCAACAGCCAAACGCAAAAGCAGCAAACATCTCGCTGTATGTCCCACATCCAAAGTGCCAAGAGAGAGCTTGCTCTCCCTGTCTTTGAGTACTGTTTTCGCTGTGCCGGTTACCTCTTTGCTAACATTCTCTTCAGCGCTGCAGGGAAACCAGGAACCACGTGGAGAAGGCACCCACACTGAAAGTGCCTGGAGGGAACATTGGGGCTTCTTCTCAGTGTCTCTGACATAGGGTTTCACTGTCCCGGGAAAGTCTCTGCTAACACCCTGCAGAGCGCTGTGCCCAATCTGCAGAAACGTCTTGCGGTATCTCCTACAGGGAAAGTGCCAGGAGGGAATTGTCGAGCTTGTTCTCAGTGTCTCTGAGAATTGCTCTGATTATCCCTGTGACCTCTTTGCTAAGACTCTCCAGAGAGCCGTCCTCAAAACCAACACACATCTTGACATATCTCCCTCATTGATCGCAGTGTCTCCAGGAACGGCATTCAAGGAGCCAGGAACTTTTCTCCCTACACTGTCCATTGAGTTGTCCTCAAAACCAATATACATCCTGCTATATCTCCCACATGGAAAGTGCCAGGAGGGAGAAGTGGCGATTATGTTTAGACTTTCTCGGAACTGCTTCAAATCAACTAGATATCTTTGTGCTGTAAATCTCCCAACAGCCAAACGCAAAAGCAGCAAACATCTCGCTGTATGTCCCACATCCAAAGTGCCAAGAGAGAGCTTGCTCTCCCTGTCTTTGAGTACTGTTTTCACTGTCCCGGTTACCTCTTTGCTAACATTCTCTTCAGCGCTGCAGGGAAACCAGGAACCACGTGGAGAAGGCACCCACACTGAAAGTGCCTGGAGGGAACATTGGGGCTTCTTCTCAGTGTCTCTGACATAGGGTTTCACTGTCCCGGGAAAGTCTCTGCTAACACCCTGCAGAGCGCTGTGCCCAATCTACAGAAACGTCTTGCGGTATCTCCTACAGGGAAAGTGCCAGGAGGGAACTGTCCATCTTGTTCTCAGTGTCTCTGAGAATTGCTCTGATTATCCCTGTGACCTCTTTGCTAAGACTCTCCAGAGAGCCGTCCTCAAAACCAACACACATCTTGACATATCTCCCACATTGATCGCAGTGTCTCCAGGAACGGCATTCAAGGAGCCAGGAACTTTTCTCCCTACACTGTCCATTGAGTTGTCCTCAAAACCAAGATACATCCTGCTATATCTCCCACATGGAAAGTGCCAGGAGGGAGAAGTGGCGATTATGTTTAGACTTTCTCGGAACTGCTTCAAATCAACTAGATATCTTTGTGCTGTAAATCTCCCAACAGCCAAACGCAAAAGCAGCAAACATCTCGCTGTATGTCCCACATCCAAAGTGCCAAGAGAGAGCTTGCTCTCCCTGTCTTTGAGTACTGTTTTCGCTGTGCCGGTTACCTCTTTGCTAACATTCTCTTCAGCGCTGCAGGGAAACCAGGAACCACGTGGAGAAGGCACCCACACTGAAAGTGCCTGGAGGGAACATTGGGGCTTCTTCTCAGTGTCTCTGACATAGGGTTTCACTGTCCCGGGAAAGTCTCTGCTAACACCCTGCAGAGCGCTGTGCCCAATCTACAGAAACGTCTTGCGGTATCTCCTACAGGGAAAGTGCCAGGAGGGAACTGTCCATCTTGTTCTCAGTGTCTCTGAGAATTGCTCTGATTATCCCTGTGACCTCTTTGCTAAGACTCTCCAGAGAGCCGTCCTCAAAACCAACACACATCTTGACATATCTCCCACATTGATCGCAGTGTCTCCAGGAACGGCATTCAAGGAGCCAGGAACTTTTCTCCCTACACTGTCCATTGAGTTGTCCTCAAAACCAAGATACATCCTGCTATATCTCCCACATGGAAAGTGCCAGGAGGGAGAAGTGGCGATTATGTTTAGACTTTCTCGGAACTGCTTCAAATCAACTAGATATCTTTGTGCTGTAAATCTCCCAACAGCCAAACGCAAAAGCAGCAAACATCTCGCTGTATGTCCCACATCCAAAGTGCCAAGAGAGAGCTTGCTCTCCCTGTCTTTGAGTACTGTTTTCGCTGTGCCGGTTACCTCTTTGCTAACATTCTCTTCAGCGCTGCAGGGAAACCAGGAACCACGTGGAGAAGGCACCCACACTGAAAGTGCCTGGAGGGAACATTGGGGCTTCTTCTCAGTGTCTCTGACATAGGGTTTCACTGTCCCGGGAAAGTCTCTGCTAACACCCTGCAGAGCGCTGTGCCCAATCTACAGAAACGTCTTGCGGTATCTCCTACAGGGAAAGTGCCAGGAGGGAACTGTCCATCTTGTTCTCAGTGTCTCTGAGAATTGCTCTGATTATCCCTGTGACCTCTTTGCTAAGACTCTCCAGAGAGCCGTCCTCAAAACCAACACACATCTTGACATATCTCCCACATTGATCGCAGTGTCTCCAGGAACGGCATTCAAGGAGCCAGGAACTTTTCTCCCTACACTGTCCATTGAGTTGTCCTCAAAACCAATATACATCCTGCTATATCTCCCACATGGAAAGTGCCAGGAGGGAGAAGTGGCGATTATGTTTAGACTTTCTCGGAACTGCTTCAAATCAACTAGATATCTTTGTGCTGTAAATCTCCCAACAGCCAAACGCAAAAGCAGCAAACATCTCGCTGTATGTCCCACATCCAAAGTGCCAAGAGAGAGCTTGCTCTCCCTGTCTTTGAGTACTGTTTTCGCTGTGCCGGTTACCTCTTTGCTAACATTCTCTTCAGCGCTGCAGGGAAACCAGGAACCACGTGGAGAAGGCACCCACACTGAAAGTGCCTGGAGGGAACATTGGGGCTTCTTCTCAGTGTCTCTGACATAGGGTTTCACTGTCCCGGGAAAGTCTCTGCTAACACCCTGCAGAGCGCTGTGCCCAATCTACAGAAACGTCTTGCGGTATCTCCTACAGGGAAAGTGCCAGGAGGGAACTGTCCATCTTGTTCTCAGTGTCTCTGAGAATTGCTCTGATTATCCCTGTGACCTCTTTGCTAAGACTCTCCAGAGAGCCGTCCTCAAAACCAACACACATCTTGACATATCTCCCACATTGATCGCAGTGTCTCCAGGAACGGCATTCAAGGAGCCAGGAACTTTTCTCCCTACACTGTCCATTGAGTTGTCCTCAAAACCAATATACATCCTGCTATATCTCCCACATGGAAAGTGCCAGGAGGGAGAAGTGGCGATTATGTTTAGACTTTCTCGGAACTGCTTCAAATCAACTAGATATCTTTGTGCTGTAAATCTCCCAACAGCCAAACGCAAAAGCAGCAAACATCTCGCTGTATGTCCCACATCCAAAGTGCCAAGAGAGAGCTTGCTCTCCCTGTCTTTGAGTACTGTTTTCGCTGTGCCGGTTACCTCTTTGCTAACATTCTCTTCAGCGCTGCAGGGAAACCAGGAACCACGTGGAGAAGGCACCCACACTGAAAGTGCCTGGAGGGAACATTGGGGCTTCTTCTCAGTGTCTCTGACATAGGGTTTCACTGTCCCGGGAAAGTCTCTGCTAACACCCTGCAGAGCGCTGTGCCCAATCTGCAGAAACGTCTTGCGGTATCTCCTACAGGGAAAGTGCCAGGAGGGAATTGTCGAGCTTGTTCTCAGTGTCTCTGAGAATTGCTCTGATTATCCCTGTGACCTCTTTGCTAAGACTCTCCAGAGAGCCGTCCTCAAAACCAACACACATCTTGACATATCTCCCTCATTGATCGCAGTGTCTCCAGGAACGGCATTCAAGGAGCCAGGAACTTTTCTCCCTACACTGTCCATTGAGTTGTCCTCAAAACCAATATACATCCTGCTATATCTCCCACATGGAAAGTGCCAGGAGGGAGAAGTGGCGATTATGTTTAGACTTTCTCGGAACTGCTTCAAATCAACTAGATATCTTTGTGCTGTAAATCTCCCAACAGCCAAACGCAAAAGCAGCAAACATCTCGCTGTATGTCCCACATCCAAAGTGCCAAGAGAGAGCTTGCTCTCCCTCTCTTTGAGTACTGTTTTCACTGTCCCGGTTACCTCTTTGCTAACATTCTCTTCAGCGCTGCAGGGAAACCAGGAACCACGTGGAGAAGGCACCCACACTGAAAGTGCCTGGAGGGAACATTGGGGCTTCTTCTCAGTGTCTCTGACATAGGGTTTCACTGTCCCGGGAAAGTCTCTGCTAACACCCTGCAGAGCGCTGTGCCCAATCTACAGAAACGTCTTGCGGTATCTCCTACAGGGAAAGTGCCAGGAGGGAACTGTCCATCTTGTTCTCAGTGTCTCTGAGAATTGCTCTGATTATCCCTGTGACCTCTTTGCTAAGACTCTCCAGAGAGCCGTCCTCAAAACCAACACACATCTTGACATATCTCCCACATTGATCGCAGTGTCTCCAGGAACGGCATTCAAGGAGCCAGGAACTTTTCTCCCTACACTGTCCATTGAGTTGTCCTCAAAACCAATATACATCCTGCTATATCTCCCACATGGAAAGTGCCAGGAGGGAGAAGTGGCGATTATGTTTAGACTTTCTCGGAACTGCTTCAAATCAACTAGATATCTTTGTGCTGTAAATCTCCCAACAGCCAAACGCAAAAGCAGCAAACATCTCGCTGTATGTCCCACATCCAAAGTGCCAAGAGAGAGCTTGCTCTCCCTGTCTTTGAGTACTGTTTTCGCTGTGCCGGTTACCTCTTTGCTAACATTCTCTTCAGCGCTGCAGGGAAACCAGGAACCACGTGGAGAAGGCACCCACACTGAAAGTGCCTGGAGGGAACATTGGGGCTTCTTCTCAGTGTCTCTGACATAGGGTTTCACTGTCCCGGGAAAGTCTCTGCTAACACCCTGCAGAGCGCTGTGCCCAATCTACAGAAACGTCTTGCGGTATCTCCTACAGGGAAAGTGCCAGGAGGGAACTGTCCATCTTGTTCTCAGTGTCTCTGAGAATTGCTCTGATTATCCCTGTGACCTCTTTGCTAAGACTCTCCAGAGAGCCGTCCTCAAAACCAACACACATCTTGACATATCTCCCTCATTGATCGCAGTGTCTCCAGGAACGGCATTCAAGGAGCCAGGAACTTTTCTCCCTACACTGTCCATTGAGTTGTCCTCAAAACCAATATACATCCTGCTATATCTCCCACATGGAAAGTGCCAGGAGGGAGAAGTGGCGATTATGTTTAGACTTTCTCGGAACTGCTTCAAATCAACTAGATATCTTTGTGCTGTAAATCTCCCAACAGCCAAACGCAAAAGCAGCAAACATCTCGCTGTATGTCCCACATCCAAAGTGCCAAGAGAGAGCTTGCTCTCCCTGTCTTTGAGTACTGTTTTCGCTGTGCCGGTTACCTCTTTGCTAACATTCTCTTCAGCGCTGCAGGGAAACCAGGAACCACGTGGAGAAGGCACCCACACTGAAAGTGCCTGGAGGGAACATTGGGGCTTCTTCTCAGTGTCTCTGACATAGGGTTTCACTGTCCCGGGAAAGTCTCTGCTAACACCCTGCAGAGCGCTGTGCCCAATCTACAGAAACGTCTTGCGGTATCTCCTACAGGGAAAGTGCCAGGAGGGAACTGTCCATCTTGTTCTCAGTGTCTCTGAGAATTGCTCTGATTATCCCTGTGACCTCTTTGCTAAGACTCTCCAGAGAGCCGTCCTCAAAACCAACACACATCTTGACATATCTCCCACATTGATCGCAGTGTCTCCAGGAACGGCATTCAAGGAGCCAGGAACTTTTCTCCCTACACTGTCCATTGAGTTGTCCTCAAAACCAATATACATCCTGCTATATCTCCCACATGGAAAGTGCCAGGAGGGAGAAGTGGCGATTATGTTTAGACTTTCTCGGAACTGCTTCAAATCAACTAGATATCTTTGTGCTGTAAATCTCCCAACAGCCAAACGCAAAAGCAGCAAACATCTCGCTGTATGTCCCACATCCAAAGTGCCAAGAGAGAGCTTGCTCTCCCTGTCTTTGAGTACTGTTTTCACTGTCCCGGTTACCTCTTTGCTAACATTGTCTTCAGCGCTGCAGGGAAACCAGGAACCACGTGGAGAAGGCACCCACACTGAAAGTGCCTGGAGGGAACATTGGGGCTTCTTCTCAGTGTCTCTGACATAGGGTTTCACTGTCCCGGGAAAGTCTCTGCTAACACCCTGCAGAGCGCTGTGCCCAATCTACAGAAACGTCTTGCGGTATCTCCTACAGGGAAAGTGCCAGGAGGGAACTGTCCATCTTGTTCTCAGTGTCTCTGAGAATTGCTCTGATTATCCCTGTGACCTCTTTGCTAAGACTCTCCAGAGAGCCGTCCTCAAAACCAACACACATCTTGACATATCTCCCTCATTGATCGCAGTGTCTCCAGGAACGGCATTCAAGGAGCCAGGAACTTTTCTCCCTACACTGTCCATTGAGTTGTCCTCAAAACCAATATACATCCTGCTATATCTCCCACATGGAAAGTGCCAGGAGGGAGAAGTGGCGATTATGTTTAGACTTTCTCGGAACTGCTTCAAATCAACTAGATATCTTTGTGCTGTAAATCTCCCAACAGCCAAACGCAAAAGCAGCAAACATCTCGCTGTATGTCCCACATCCAAAGTGCCAAGAGAGAGCTTGCTCTCCCTGTCTTTGAGTACTGTTTTCGCTGTGCCGGTTACCTCTTTGCTAACATTCTCTTCAGCGCTGCAGGGAAACCAGGAACCACGTGGAGAAGGCACCCACACTGAAAGTGCCTGGAGGGAACATTGGGGCTTCTTCTCAGTGTCTCTGACATAGGGTTTCACTGTCCCGGGAAAGTCTCTGCTAACACCCTGCAGAGCGCTGTGCCCAATCTACAGAAACGTCTTGCGGTATCTCCTACAGGGAAAGTGCCAGGAGGGAACTGTCCATCTTGTTCTCAGTGTCTCTGAGAATTGCTCTGATTATCCCTGTGACCTCTTTGCTAAGACTCTCCAGAGAGCCGTCCTCAAAACCAACACACATCTTGACATATCTCCCACATTGATCGCAGTGTCTCCAGGAACGGCATTCAAGGAGCCAGGAACTTTTCTCCCTACACTGTCCATTGAGTTGTCCTCAAAACCAATATACATCCTGCTATATCTCCCACATGGAAAGTGCCAGGAGGGAGAAGTGGCGATTATGTTTAGACTTTCTCGGAACTGCTTCAAATCAACTAGATATCTTTGTGCTGTAAATCTCCCAACAGCCAAACGCAAAAGCAGCAAACATCTCGCTGTATGTCCCACATCCAAAGTGCCAAGAGAGAGCTTGCTCTCCCTGTCTTTGAGTACTGTTTTCACTGTCCCGGTTACCTCTTTGCTAACATTGTCTTCAGCGCTGCAGGGAAACCAGGAACCACGTGGAGAAGGCACCCACACTGAAAGTGCCTGGAGGGAACATTGGGGCTTCTTCTCAGTGTCTCTGACATAGGGTTTCACTGTCCCGGGAAAGTCTCTGCTAACACCCTGCAGAGCGCTGTGCCCAATCTACAGAAACGTCTTGCGGTATCTCCTACAGGGAAAGTGCCAGGAGGGAACTGTCCATCTTGTTCTCAGTGTCTCTGAGAATTGCTCTGATTATCCCTGTGACCTCTTTGCTAAGACTCTCCAGAGAGCCGTCCTCAAAACCAACACACATCTTGACATATCTCCCTCATTGATCGCAGTGTCTCCAGGAACGGCATTCAAGGAGCCAGGAACTTTTCTCCCTACACTGTCCATTGAGTTGTCCTCAAAACCAATATACATCCTGCTATATCTCCCACATGGAAAGTGCCAGGAGGGAGAAGTGGCGATTATGTTTAGACTTTCTCGGAACTGCTTCAAATCAACTAGATATCTTTGTGCTGTAAATCTCCCAACAGCCAAACGCAAAAGCAGCAAACATCTCGCTGTATGTCCCACATCCAAAGTGCCAAGAGAGAGCTTGCTCTCCCTGTCTTTGAGTACTGTTTTCGCTGTGCCGGTTACCTCTTTGCTAACATTCTCTTCAGCGCTGCAGGGAAACCAGGAACCACGTGGAGAAGGCACCCACACTGAAAGTGCCTGGAGGGAACATTGGGGCTTCTTCTCAGTGTCTCTGACATAGGGTTTCACTGTCCCGGGAAAGTCTCTGCTAACACCCTGCAGAGCGCTGTGCCCAATCTACAGAAACGTCTTGCGGTATCTCCTACAGGGAAAGTGCCAGGAGGGAACTGTCCATCTTGTTCTCAGTGTCTCTGAGAATTGCTCTGATTATCCCTGTGACCTCTTTGCTAAGACTCTCCAGAGAGCCGTCCTCAAAACCAACACACATCTTGACATATCTCCCACATTGATCGCAGTGTCTCCAGGAACGGCATTCAAGGAGCCAGGAACTTTTCTCCCTACACTGTCCATTGAGTTGTCCTCAAAACCAATATACATCCTGCTATATCTCCCACATGGAAAGTGCCAGGAGGGAGAAGTGGCGATTATGTTTAGACTTTCTCGGAACTGCTTCAAATCAACTAGATATCTTTGTGCTGTAAATCTCCCAACAGCCAAACGCAAAAGCAGCAAACATCTCGCTGTATGTCCCACATCCAAAGTGCCAAGAGAGAGCTTGCTCTCCCTGTCTTTGAGTACTGTTTTCACTGTCCCGGTTACCTCTTTGCTAACATTGTCTTCAGCGCTGCAGGGAAACCAGGAACCACGTGGAGAAGGCACCCACACTGAAAGTGCCTGGAGGGAACATTGGGGCTTCTTCTCAGTGTCTCTGACATAGGGTTTCACTGTCCCGGGAAAGTCTCTGCTAACACCCTGCAGAGCGCTGTGCCCAATCTACAGAAACGTCTTGCGGTATCTCCTACAGGGAAAGTGCCAGGAGGGAACTGTCCATCTTGTTCTCAGTGTCTCTGAGAATTGCTCTGATTATCCCTGTGACCTCTTTGCTAAGACTCTCCAGAGAGCCGTCCTCAAAACCAACACACATCTTGACATATCTCCCTCATTGATCGCAGTGTCTCCAGGAACGGCATTCAAGGAGCCAGGAACTTTTCTCCCTACACTGTCCATTGAGTTGTCCTCAAAACCAATATACATCCTGCTATATCTCCCACATGGAAAGTGCCAGGAGGGAGAAGTGGCGATTATGTTTAGACTTTCTCGGAACTGCTTCAAATCAACTAGATATCTTTGTGCTGTAAATCTCCCAACAGCCAAACGCAAAAGCAGCAAACATCTCGCTGTATGTCCCACATCCAAAGTGCCAAGAGAGAGCTTGCTCTCCCTGTCTTTGAGTACTGTTTTCGCTGTGCCGGTTACCTCTTTGCTAACATTCTCTTCAGCGCTGCAGGGAAACCAGGAACCACGTGGAGAAGGCACCCACACTGAAAGTGCCTGGAGGGAACATTGGGGCTTCTTCTCAGTGTCTCTGACATAGGGTTTCACTGTCCCGGGAAAGTCTCTGCTAACACCCTGCAGAGCGCTGTGCCCAATCTACAGAAACGTCTTGCGGTATCTCCTACAGGGAAAGTGCCAGGAGGGAACTGTCCATCTTGTTCTCAGTGTCTCTGAGAATTGCTCTGATTATCCCTGTGACCTCTTTGCTAAGACTCTCCAGAGAGCCGTCCTCAAAACCAACACACATCTTGACATATCTCCCACATTGATCGCAGTGTCTCCAGGAACGGCATTCAAGGAGCCAGGAACTTTTCTCCCTACACTGTCCATTGAGTTGTCCTCAAAACCAATATACATCCTGCTATATCTCCCACATGGAAAGTGCCAGGAGGGAGAAGTGGCGATTATGTTTAGACTTTCTCGGAACTGCTTCAAATCAACTAGATATCTTTGTGCTGTAAATCTCCCAACAGCCAAACGCAAAAGCAGCAAACATCTCGCTGTATGTCCCACATCCAAAGTGCCAAGAGAGAGCTTGCTCTCCCTGTCTTTGAGTACTGTTTTCGCTGTGCCGGTTACCTCTTTGCTAACATTCTCTTCAGCGCTGCAGGGAAACCAGGAACCACGTGGAGAAGGCACCCACACTGAAAGTGCCTGGAGGGAACATTGGGGCTTCTTCTCAGTGTCTCTGACATAGGGTTTCACTGTCCCGGGAAAGTCTCTGCTAACACCCTGCAGAGCGCTGTGCCCAATCTACAGAAACGTCTTGCGGTATCTCCTACAGGGAAAGTGCCAGGAGGGAACTGTCCATCTTGTTCTCAGTGTCTCTGAGAATTGCTCTGATTATCCCTGTGACCTCTTTGCTAAGACTCTCCAGAGAGCCGTCCTCAAAACCAACACACATCTTGACATATCTCCCACATTGATCGCAGTGTCTCCAGGAACGGCATTCAAGGAGCCAGGAACTTTTCTCCCTACACTGTCCATTGAGTTGTCCTCAAAACCAATATACATCCTGCTATATCTCCCACATGGAAAGTGCCAGGAGGGAGAAGTGGCGATTATGTTTAGACTTTCTCGGAACTGCTTCAAATCAACTAGATATCTTTGTGCTGTAAATCTCCCAACAGCCAAACGCAAAAGCAGCAAACATCTCGCTGTATGTCCCACATCCAAAGTGCCAAGAGAGAGCTTGCTCTCCCTGTCTTTGAGTACTGTTTTCACTGTCCCGGTTACCTCTTTGCTAACATTGTCTTCAGCGCTGCAGGGAAACCAGGAACCACGTGGAGAAGGCACCCACACTGAAAGTGCCTGGAGGGAACATTGGGGCTTCTTCTCAGTGTCTCTGACATAGGGTTTCACTGTCCCGGGAAAGTCTCTGCTAACACCCTGCAGAGCGCTGTGCCCAATCTACAGAAACGTCTTGCGGTATCTCCTACAGGGAAAGTGCCAGGAGGGAACTGTCCATCTTGTTCTCAGTGTCTCTGAGAATTGCTCTGATTATCCCTGTGACCTCTTTGCTAAGACTCTCCAGAGAGCCGTCCTCAAAACCAACACACATCTTGACATATCTCCCTCATTGATCGCAGTGTCTCCAGGAACGGCATTCAAGGAGCCAGGAACTTTTCTCCCTACACTGTCCATTGAGTTGTCCTCAAAACCAATATACATCCTGCTATATCTCCCACATGGAAAGTGCCAGGAGGGAGAAGTGGCGATTATGTTTAGACTTTCTCGGAACTGCTTCAAATCAACTAGATATCTTTGTGCTGTAAATCTCCCAACAGCCAAACGCAAAAGCAGCAAACATCTCGCTGTATGTCCCACATCCAAAGTGCCAAGAGAGAGCTTGCTCTCCCTCTCTTTGAGTACTGTTTTCACTGTCCCGGTTACCTCTTTGCTAACATTCTCTTCAGCGCTGCAGGGAAACCAGGAACCACGTGGAGAAGGCACCCACACTGAAAGTGCCTGGAGGGAACATTGGGGCTTCTTCTCAGTGTCTCTGACATAGGGTTTCACTGTCCCGGGAAAGTCTCTGCTAACACCCTGCAGAGCGCTGTGCCCAATCTACAGAAACGTCTTGCGGTATCTCCTACAGGGAAAGTGCCAGGAGGGAACTGTCCATCTTGTTCTCAGTGTCTCTGAGAATTGCTCTGATTATCCCTGTGACCTCTTTGCTAAGACTCTCCAGAGAGCCGTCCTCAAAACCAACACACATCTTGACATATCTCCCACATTGATCGCAGTGTCTCCAGGAACGGCATTCAAGGAGCCAGGAACTTTTCTCCCTACACTGTCCATTGAGTTGTCCTCAAAACCAATATACATCCTGCTATATCTCCCACATGGAAAGTGCCAGGAGGGAGAAGTGGCGATTATGTTTAGACTTTCTCGGAACTGCTTCAAATCAACTAGATATCTTTGTGCTGTAAATCTCCCAACAGCCAAACGCAAAAGCAGCAAACATCTCGCTGTATGTCCCACATCCAAAGTGCCAAGAGAGAGCTTGCTCTCCCTCTCTTTGAGTACTGTTTTCACTGTGCCGGTTACCTCTTTGCTAACATTCTCTTCAGCGCTGCAGGGAAACCAGGAACCACGTGGAGAAGGCACCCACACTGAAAGTGCCTGGAGGGAACATTGGGGCTTCTTCTCAGTGTCTCTGACATAGGGTTTCACTGTCCCGGGAAAGTCTCTGCTAACACCCTGCAGAGCGCTGTGCCCAATCTACAGAAACTTCTTGCGGTATCTCCTACAGGGAAAGTGCCAGGAGGGAATTGTCGAGCTTGTTCTCAGTGTCTCTGAGAATTGCTCTGATTATCCCTGTGACCTCTTTGCTAAGACTCTCCAGAGAGCCGTCCTCAAAACAAACACACATCTTGACATATCTCCCTCATTGATCGCAGTGTCTCCAGGAACGGCATTCAAGGAGCCAGGAACTTTTCTCCCTACACTGTCCATTGAGTTGTCCTCAAAACCAATATACATCCTGCTATATCTCCCACATGGAAAGTGCCAGGAGGGAGAAGTGGCGATTATGTTTAGACTTTCTCGGAACTGCTTCAAATCAACTAGATATCTTTGTGCTGTAAATCTCCCAACAGCCAAACGCAAAAGCAGCAAACATCTCGCTGTATGTCCCACATCCAAAGTGCCAAGAGAGAGCTTGCTCTCCCTGTCTTTGAGTACTGTTTTCGCTGTGCCGGTTACCTCTTTGCTAACATTCTCTTCAGCGCTGCAGGGAAACCAGGAACCACGTGGAGAAGGCACCCACACTGAAAGTGCCTGGAGGGAACATTGGGGCTTCTTCTCAGTGTCTCTGACATAGGGTTTCACTGTCCCGGGAAAGTCTCTGCTAACACCCTGCAGAGCGCTGTGCCCAATCTACAGAAACGTCTTGCGGTATCTCCTACAGGGAAAGTGCCAGGAGGGAACTGTCCATCTTGTTCTCAGTGTCTCTGAGAATTGCTCTGATTATCCCTGTGACCTCTTTGCTAAGACTCTCCAGAGAGCCGTCCTCAAAACCAACACACATCTTGACATATCTCCCTCATTGATCGCAGTGTCTCCAGGAACGGCATTCAAGGAGCCAGGAACTTTTCTCCCTACACTGTCCATTGAGTTGTCCTCAAAACCAATATACATCCTGCTATATCTCCCACATGGAAAGTGCCAGGAGGGAGAAGTGGCGATTATGTTTAGACTTTCTCGGAACTGCTTCAAATCAACTAGATATCTTTGTGCTGTAAATCTCCCAACAGCCAAACGCAAAAGCAGCAAACATCTCGCTGTATGTCCCACATCCAAAGTGCCAAGAGAGAGCTTGCTCTCCCTGTCTTTGAGTACTGTTTTCGCTGTGCCGGTTACCTCTTTGCTAACATTCTCTTCAGCGCTGCAGGGAAACCAGGAACCACGTGGAGAAGGCACCCACACTGAAAGTGCCTGGAGGGAACATTGGGGCTTCTTCTCAGTGTCTCTGACATAGGGTTTCACTGTCCCGGGAAAGTCTCTGCTAACACCCTGCAGAGCGCTGTGCCCAATCTACAGAAACGTCTTGCGGTATCTCCTACAGGGAAAGTGCCAGGAGGGAATTGTCGAGCTTGTTCTCAGTGTCTCTGAGAATTGCTCTGATTATCCCTGTGACCTCTTTGCTAAGACTCTCCAGAGAGCCGTCCTCAAAACAAACACACATCTTGACATATCTCCCACATTGATCGCAGTGTCTCCAGGAACGGCATTCAAGGAGCCAGGAACTTTGCTCCCTACACTGTCCATTGAGTTGTCCTCAAAACCAATATACATCCTGCTATATCTCCCACATGGAAAGTGCCAGGAGGGAGAAGTGGCGATTATGTTTAGACTTTCTCGGAACTGCTTCAAATCAACTAGATATCTTTGTGCTGTAAATCTCCCAACAGCCAAACGCAAAAGCAGCAAACATCTCGCTGTATGTCCCACATCCAAAGTGCCAAGAGAGAGCTTGCTCTCCCTGTCTTTGAGTACTGTTTTCGCTGTGCCGGTTACCTCTTTGCTAACATTCTCTTCAGCGCTGCAGGGAAACCAGGAACCACGTGGAGAAGGCACCCACACTGAAAGTGCCTGGAGGGAACATTGGGGCTTCTTCTCAGTGTCTCTGACATAGGGTTTCACTGTCCCGGGAAAGTCTCTGCTAACACCCTGCAGAGCGCTGTGCCCAATCTACAGAAACGTCTTGCGGTATCTCCTACAGGGAAAGTGCCAGGAGGGAACTGTCCATCTTGTTCTCAGTGTCTCTGAGAATTGCTCTGATTATCCCTGTGACCTCTTTGCTAAGACTCTCCAGAGAGCCGTCCTCAAAACCAACACACATCTTGACATATCTCCCTCATTGATCGCAGTGTCTCCAGGAACGGCATTCAAGGAGCCAGGAACTTTTCTCCCTACACTGTCCATTGAGTTGTCCTCAAAACCAATATACATCCTGCTATATCTCCCACATGGAAAGTGCCAGGAGGGAGAAGTGGCGATTATGTTTAGACTTTCTCGGAACTGCTTCAAATCAACTAGATATCTTTGTGCTGTAAATCTCCCAACAGCCAAACGCAAAAGCAGCAAACATCTCGCTGTATGTCCCACATCCAAAGTGCCAAGAGAGAGCTTGCTCTCCCTGTCTTTGAGTACTGTTTTCGCTGTGCCGGTTACCTCTTTGCTAACATTCTCTTCAGCGCTGCAGGGAAACCAGGAACCACGTGGAGAAGGCACCCACACTGAAAGTGCCTGGAGGGAACATTGGGGCTTCTTCTCAGTGTCTCTGACATAGGGTTTCACTGTCCCGGGAAAGTCTCTGCTAACACCCTGCAGAGCGCTGTGCCCAATCTACAGAAACGTCTTGCGGTATCTCCTACAGGGAAAGTGCCAGGAGGGAACTGTCCATCTTGTTCTCAGTGTCTCTGAGAATTGCTCTGATTATCCCTGTGACCTCTTTGCTAAGACTCTCCAGAGAGCCGTCCTCAAAACAAACACACATCTTGACATATCTCCCACATTGATCGCAGTGTCTCCAGGAACGGCATTCAAGGAGCCAGGAACTTTGCTCCCTACACTGTCCATTGAGTTGTCCTCAAAACCAATATACATCCTGCTATATCTCCCACATGGAAAGTGCCAGGAGGGAGAAGTGGCGATTATGTTTAGACTTTCTCGGAACTGCTTCAAATCAACTAGATATCTTTGTGCTGTAAATCTCCCAACAGCCAAACGCAAAAGCAGCAAACATCTCGCTGTATGTCCCACATCCAAAGTGCCAAGAGAGAGCTTGCTCTCCCTGTCTTTGAGTACTGTTTTCACTGTCCCGGTTACCTCTTTGCTAACATTCTCTTCAGCGCTGCAGGGAAACCAGGAACCACGTGGAGAAGGCACCCACACTGAAAGTGCCTGGAGGGAACATTGGGGCTTCTTCTCAGTGTCTCTGACATAGGGTTTCACTGTCCCGGGAAAGTCTCTGCTAACACCCTGCAGAGCGCTGTGCCCAATCTACAGAAACGTCTTGCGGTATCTCCTACAGGGAAAGTGCCAGGAGGGAACTGTCCATCTTGTTCTCAGTGTCTCTGAGAATTGCTCTGATTATCCCTGTGACCTCTTTGCTAAGACTCTCCAGAGAGCCGTCCTCAAAACCAACACACATCTTGACATATCTCCCTCATTGATCGCAGTGTCTCCAGGAACGGCATTCAAGGAGCCAGGAACTTTTCTCCCTACACTGTCCATTGAGTTGTCCTCAAAACCAATATACATCCTGCTATATCTCCCACATGGAAAGTGCCAGGAGGGAGAAGTGGCGATTATGTTTAGACTTTCTCGGAACTGCTTCAAATCAACTAGATATCTTTGTGCTGTAAATCTCCCAACAGCCAAACGCAAAAGCAGCAAACATCTCGCTGTATGTCCCACATCCAAAGTGCCAAGAGAGAGCTTGCTCTCCCTGTCTTTGAGTACTGTTTTCGCTGTGCCGGTTACCTCTTTGCTAACATTCTCTTCAGCGCTGCAGGGAAACCAGGAACCACGTGGAGAAGGCACCCACACTGAAAGTGCCTGGAGGGAACATTGGGGCTTCTTCTCAGTGTCTCTGACATAGGGTTTCACTGTCCCGGGAAAGTCTCTGCTAACACCCTGCAGAGCGCTGTGCCCAATCTACAGAAACGTCTTGCGGTATCTCCTACAGGGAAAGTGCCAGGAGGGAACTGTCCATCTTGTTCTCAGTGTCTCTGAGAATTGCTCTGATTATCCCTGTGACCTCTTTGCTAAGACTCTCCAGAGAGCCGTCCTCAAAACAAACACACATCTTGACATATCTCCCACATTGATCGCAGTGTCTCCAGGAACGGCATTCAAGGAGCCAGGAACTTTGCTCCCTACACTGTCCATTGAGTTGTCCTCAAAACCAATATACATCCTGCTATATCTCCCACATGGAAAGTGCCAGGAGGGAGAAGTGGCGATTATGTTTAGACTTTCTCGGAACTGCTTCAAATCAACTAGATATCTTTGTGCTGTAAATCTCCCAACAGCCAAACGCAAAAGCAGCAAACATCTCGCTGTATGTCCCACATCCAAAGTGCCAAGAGAGAGCTTGCTCTCCCTGTCTTTGAGTACTGTTTTCGCTGTGCCGGTTACCTCTTTGCTAACATTCTCTTCAGCGCTGCAGGGAAACCAGGAACCACGTGGAGAAGGCACCCACACTGAAAGTGCCTGGAGGGAACATTGGGGCTTCTTCTCAGTGTCTCTGACATAGGGTTTCACTGTCCCGGGAAAGTCTCTGCTAACACCCTGCAGAGCGCTGTGCCCAATCTACAGAAACGTCTTGCGGTATCTCCTACAGGGAAAGTGCCAGGAGGGAACTGTCCATCTTGTTCTCAGTGTCTCTGAGAATTGCTCTGATTATCCCTGTGACCTCTTTGCTAAGACTCTCCAGAGAGCCGTCCTCAAAACAAACACACATCTTGACATATCTCCCACATTGATCGCAGTGTCTCCAGGAACGGCATTCAAGGAGCCAGGAACTTTTCTCCCTACACTGTCCATTGAGTTGTCCTCAAAACCAATATACATCCTGCTATATCTCCCACATGGAAAGTGCCAGGAGGGAGAAGTGGCGATTATGTTTAGACTTTCTTGGAACTGCTTCAAATCAACTAGATATCTTTGTGCTGTAAATCTCCCAACAGCCAAACGCAAAAGCAGCAAACATCTCGCTGTATGTCCCACATCCAAAGTGCCAAGAGAGAGCTTGCTCTCCCTCTCTTTGAGTACTGTTTTCACTGTCCCGGTTACCTCTTTGCTAACATTCTCTTCAGCGCTGCAGGGAAACCAGGAACCACGTGGAGAAGGCACCCACACTGAAAGTGCCTGGAGGGAACATTGGGGCTTCTTCTCAGTGTCTCTGACATAGGGTTTCACTGTCCCGGGAAAGTCTCTGCTAACACCCTGCAGAGCGCTGTGCCCAATCTACAGAAACGTCTTGCGGTATCTCCTACAGGGAAAGTGCCAGGAGGGAACTGTCCATCTTGTTCTCAGTGTCTCTGAGAATTGCTCTGATTATCCCTGTGACCTCTTTGCTAAGACTCTCCAGAGAGCCGTCCTCAAAACAAACACACATCTTGACATATCTCCCACATTGATCGCAGTGTCTCCAGGAACGGCATTCAAGGAGCCAGGAACTTTGCTCCCTACACTGTCCATTGAGTTGTCCTCAAAACCAATATACATCCTGCTATATCTCCCACATGGAAAGTGCCAGGAGGGAGAAGTGGCGATTATGTTTAGACTTTCTCGGAACTGCTTCAAATCAACTAGATATCTTTGTGCTGTAAATCTCCCAACAGCCAAACGCAAAAGCAGCAAACATCTCGCTGTATGTCCCACATCCAAAGTGCCAAGAGAGAGCTTGCTCTCCCTGTCTTTGAGTACTGTTTTCACTGTCCCGGTTACCTCTTTGCTAACATTCTCTTCAGCGCTGCAGGGAAACCAGGAACCACGTGGAGAAGGCACCCACACTGAAAGTGCCTGGAGGGAACATTGGGGCTTCTTCTCAGTGTCTCTGACATAGGGTTTCACTGTCCCGGGAAAGTCTCTGCTAACACCCTGCAGAGCGCTGTGCCCAATCTACAGAAACGTCTTGCGGTATCTCCTACAGGGAAAGTGCCAGGAGGGAACTGTCCATCTTGTTCTCAGTGTCTCTGAGAATTGCTCTGATTATCCCTGTGACCTCTTTGCTAAGACTCTCCAGAGAGCCGTCCTCAAAACCAACACACATCTTGACATATCTCCCTCATTGATCGCAGTGTCTCCAGGAACGGCATTCAAGGAGCCAGGAACTTTTCTCCCTACACTGTCCATTGAGTTGTCCTCAAAACCAATATACATCCTGCTATATCTCCCACATGGAAAGTGCCAGGAGGGAGAAGTGGCGATTATGTTTAGACTTTCTCGGAACTGCTTCAAATCAACTAGATATCTTTGTGCTGTAAATCTCCCAACAGCCAAACGCAAAAGCAGCAAACATCTCGCTGTATGTCCCACATCCAAAGTGCCAAGAGAGAGCTTGCTCTCCCTGTCTTTGAGTACTGTTTTCGCTGTGCCGGTTACCTCTTTGCTAACATTCTCTTCAGCGCTGCAGGGAAACCAGGAACCACGTGGAGAAGGCACCCACACTGAAAGTGCCTGGAGGGAACATTGGGGCTTCTTCTCAGTGTCTCTGACATAGGGTTTCACTGTCCCGGGAAAGTCTCTGCTAACACCCTGCAGAGCGCTGTGCCCAATCTACAGAAACGTCTTGCGGTATCTCCTACAGGGAAAGTGCCAGGAGGGAACTGTCCATCTTGTTCTCAGTGTCTCTGAGAATTGCTCTGATTATCCCTGTGACCTCTTTGCTAAGACTCTCCAGAGAGCCGTCCTCAAAACCAACACACATCTTGACATATCTCCCTCATTGATCGCAGTGTCTCCAGGAACGGCATTCAAGGAGCCAGGAACTTTTCTCCCTACACTGTCCATTGAGTTGTCCTCAAAACCAATATACATCCTGCTATATCTCCCACATGGAAAGTGCCAGGAGGGAGAAGTGGCGATTATGTTTAGACTTTCTCGGAACTGCTTCAAATCAACTAGATATCTTTGTGCTGTAAATCTCCCAACAGCCAAACGCAAAAGCAGCAAACATCTCGCTGTATGTCCCACATCCAAAGTGCCAAGAGAGAGCTTGCTCTCCCTGTCTTTGAGTACTGTTTTCGCTGTGCCGGTTACCTCTTTGCTAACATTCTCTTCAGCGCTGCAGGGAAACCAGGAACCACGTGGAGAAGGCACCCACACTGAAAGTGCCTGGAGGGAACATTGGGGCTTCTTCTCAGTGTCTCTGACATAGGGTTTCACTGTCCCGGGAAAGTCTCTGCTAACACCCTGCAGAGCGCTGTGCCCAATCTACAGAAACGTCTTGCGGTATCTCCTACAGGGAAAGTGCCAGGAGGGAATTGTCGAGCTTGTTCTCAGTGTCTCTGAGAATTGCTCTGATTATCCCTGTGACCTCTTTGCTAAGACTCTCCAGAGAGCCGTCCTCAAAACCAACACACATCTTGACATATCTCCCACATTGATCGCAGTGTCTCCAGGAACGGCATTCAAGGAGCCAGGAACTTTTCTCCCTACACTGTCCATTGAGTTGTCCTCAAAACCAATATACATCCTGCTATATCTCCCACATGGAAAGTGCCAGGAGGGAGAAGTGGCGATTATGTTTAGACTTTCTCGGAACTGCTTCAAATCAACTAGATATCTTTGTGCTGTAAATCTCCCAACAGCCAAACGCAAAAGCAGCAAACATCTCGCTGTATGTCCCACATCCAAAGTGCCAAGAGAGAGCTTGCTCTCCCTGTCTTTGAGTACTGTTTTCACTGTCCCGGTTACCTCTTTGCTAACATTCTCTTCAGCGCTGCAGGGAAACCAGGAACCACGTGGAGAAGGCACCCACACTGAAAGTGCCTGGAGGGAACATTGGGGCTTCTTCTCAGTGTCTCTGACATAGGGTTTCACTGTCCCGGGAAAGTCTCTGCTAACACCCTGCAGAGCGCTGTGCCCAATCTACAGAAACGTCTTGCGGTATCTCCTACAGGGAAAGTGCCAGGAGGGAACTGTCCATCTTGTTCTCAGTGTCTCTGAGAATTGCTCTGATTATCCCTGTGACCTCTTTGCTAAGACTCTCCAGAGAGCCGTCCTCAAAACCAACACACATCTTGACATATCTCCCTCATTGATCGCAGTGTCTCCAGGAACGGCATTCAAGGAGCCAGGAACTTTTCTCCCTACACTGTCCATTGAGTTGTCCTCAAAACCAATATACATCCTGCTATATCTCCCACATGGAAAGTGCCAGGAGGGAGAAGTGGCGATTATGTTTAGACTTTCTCGGAACTGCTTCAAATCAACTAGATATCTTTGTGCTGTAAATCTCCCAACAGCCAAACGCAAAAGCAGCAAACATCTCGCTGTATGTCCCACATCCAAAGTGCCAAGAGAGAGCTTGCTCTCCCTCTCTTTGAGTACTGTTTTCGCTGTGCCGGTTACCTCTTTGCTAACATTCTCTTCAGCGCTGCAGGGAAACCAGGAACCACGTGGAGAAGGCACCCACACTGAAAGTGCCTGGAGGGAACATTGGGGCTTCTTCTCAGTGTCTCTGACATAGGGTTTCACTGTCCCGGGAAAGTCTCTGCTAACACCCTGCAGAGCGCTGTGCCCAATCTACAGAAACGTCTTGCGGTATCTCCTACAGGGAAAGTGCCAGGAGGGAACTGTCCATCTTGTTCTCAGTGTCTCTGAGAATTGCTCTGATTATCCCTGTGACCTCTTTGCTAAGACTCTCCAGAGAGCCGTCCTCAAAACCAACACACATCTTGACATATCTCCCTCATTGATCGCAGTGTCTCCAGGAACGGCATTCAAGGAGCCAGGAACTTTTCTCCCTACACTGTCCATTGAGTTGTCCTCAAAACCAATATACATCCTGCTATATCTCCCACATGGAAAGTGCCAGGAGGGAGAAGTGGCGATTATGTTTAGACTTTCTCGGAACTGCTTCAAATCAACTAGATATCTTTGTGCTGTAAATCTCCCAACAGCCAAACGCAAAAGCAGCAAACATCTCGCTGTATGTCCCACATCCAAAGTGCCAAGAGAGAGCTTGCTCTCCCTCTCTTTGAGTACTGTTTTCGCTGTGCCGGTTACCTCTTTGCTAACATTCTCTTCAGCGCTGCAGGGAAACCAGGAACCACGTGGAGAAGGCACCCACACTGAAAGTGCCTGGAGGGAACATTGGGGCTTCTTCTCAGTGTCTCTGACATAGGGTTTCACTGTCCCGGGAAAGTCTCTGCTAACACCCTGCAGAGCGCTGTGCCCAATCTACAGAAACGTCTTGCGGTATCTCCTACAGGGAAAGTGCCAGGAGGGAACTGTCCATCTTGTTCTCAGTGTCTCTGAGAATTGCTCTGATTATCCCTGTGACCTCTTTGCTAAGACTCTCCAGAGAGCCGTCCTCAAAACAAACACACATCTTGACATATCTCCCACATTGATCGCAGTGTCTCCAGGAACGGCATTCAAGGAGCCAGGAACTTTTCTCCCTACACTGTCCATTGAGTTGTCCTCAAAACCAATATACATCCTGCTATATCTCCCACATGGAAAGTGCCAGGAGGGAGAAGTGGCGATTATGTTTAGACTTTCTTGGAACTGCTTCAAATCAACTAGATATCTTTGTGCTGTAAATCTCCCAACAGCCAAACGCAAAAGCAGCAAACATCTCGCTGTATGTCCCACATCCAAAGTGCCAAGAGAGAGCTTGCTCTCCCTCTCTTTGAGTACTGTTTTCACTGTCCCGGTTACCTCTTTGCTAACATTCTCTTCAGCGCTGCAGGGAAACCAGGAACCACGTGGAGAAGGCACCCACACTGAAAGTGCCTGGAGGGAACATTGGGGCTTCTTCTCAGTGTCTCTGACATAGGGTTTCACTGTCCCGGGAAAGTCTCTGCTAACACCCTGCAGAGCGCTGTGCCCAATCTACAGAAACGTCTTGCGGTATCTCCTACAGGGAAAGTGCCAGGAGGGAACTGTCCATCTTGTTCTC
Organism: Chroicocephalus ridibundus; assembly: GCF_963924245.1. NCBI lineage: Eukaryota > Metazoa > Chordata > Aves > Charadriiformes > Laridae > Chroicocephalus > Chroicocephalus ridibundus. The sequence continues at coordinate 675,721 of NW_026961540.1, forward strand.
AGTGTCTCTGAGAATTGCTCTGATTATCCCTGTGACCTCTTTGCTAAGACTCTCCAGAGAGCCGTCCTCAAAACAAACACACATCTTGACATATCTCCCACATTGATCGCAGTGTCTCCAGGAACGGCATTCAAGGAGCCAGGAACTTTGCTCCCTACACTGTCCATTGAGTTGTCCTCAAAACCAATATACATCCTGCTATATCTCCCACATGGAAAGTGCCAGGAGGGAGAAGTGGCGATTATGTTTAGACTTTCTCGGAACTGCTTCAAATCAACTAGATATCTTTGTGCTGTAAATCTCCCAACAGCCAAACGCAAAAGCAGCAAACATCTCGCTGTATGTCCCACATCCAAAGTGCCAAGAGAGAGCTTGCTCTCCCTGTCTTTGAGTACTGTTTTCACTGTCCCGGTTACCTCTTTGCTAACATTCTCTTCAGCGCTGCAGGGAAACCAGGAACCACGTGGAGAAGGCACCCACACTGAAAGTGCCTGGAGGGAACATTGGGGCTTCTTCTCAGTGTCTCTGACATAGGGTTTCACTGTCCCGGGAAAGTCTCTGCTAACACCCTGCAGAGCGCTGTGCCCAATCTACAGAAACGTCTTGCGGTATCTCCTACAGGGAAAGTGCCAGGAGGGAACTGTCCATCTTGTTCTCAGTGTCTCTGAGAATTGCTCTGATTATCCCTGTGACCTCTTTGCTAAGACTCTCCAGAGAGCCGTCCTCAAAACCAACACACATCTTGACATATCTCCCTCATTGATCGCAGTGTCTCCAGGAACGGCATTCAAGGAGCCAGGAACTTTTCTCCCTACACTGTCCATTGAGTTGTCCTCAAAACCAATATACATCCTGCTATATCTCCCACATGGAAAGTGCCAGGAGGGAGAAGTGGCGATTATGTTTAGACTTTCTCGGAACTGCTTCAAATCAACTAGATATCTTTGTGCTGTAAATCTCCCAACAGCCAAACGCAAAAGCAGCAAACATCTCGCTGTATGTCCCACATCCAAAGTGCCAAGAGAGAGCTTGCTCTCCCTGTCTTTGAGTACTGTTTTCGCTGTGCCGGTTACCTCTTTGCTAACATTCTCTTCAGCGCTGCAGGGAAACCAGGAACCACGTGGAGAAGGCACCCACACTGAAAGTGCCTGGAGGGAACATTGGGGCTTCTTCTCAGTGTCTCTGACATAGGGTTTCACTGTCCCGGGAAAGTCTCTGCTAACACCCTGCAGAGCGCTGTGCCCAATCTACAGAAACGTCTTGCGGTATCTCCTACCGGGAAAGTGCCAGGAGGGAATTGTCGAGCTTGTTCTCAGTGTCTCTGAGAATTGCTCTGATTATCCCTGTGACCTCTTTGCTAAGACTCTCCAGAGAGCCGTCCTCAAAACCAACACACATCTTGACATATCTCCCTCATTGATCGCAGTGTCTCCAGGAACGGCATTCAAGGAGCCAGGAACTTTTCTCCCTACACTGTCCATTGAGTTGTCCTCAAAACCAATATACATCCTGCTATATCTCCCACATGGAAAGTGCCAGGAGGGAGAAGTGGCGATTATGTTTAGACTTTCTCGGAACTGCTTCAAATCAACTAGATATCTTTGTGCTGTAAATCTCCCAACAGCCAAACGCAAAAGCAGCAAACATCTCGCTGTATGTCCCACATCCAAAGTGCCAAGAGAGAGCTTGCTCTCCCTGTCTTTGAGTACTGTTTTCGCTGTGCCGGTTACCTCTTTGCTAACATTCTCTTCAGCGCTGCAGGGAAACCAGGAACCACGTGGAGAAGGCACCCACACTGAAAGTGCCTGGAGGGAACATTGGGGCTTCTTCTCAGTGTCTCTGACATAGGGTTTCACTGTCCCGGGAAAGTCTCTGCTAACACCCTGCAGAGCGCTGTGCCCAATCTACAGAAACGTCTTGCGGTATCTCCTACAGGGAAAGTGCCAGGAGGGAATTGTCGAGCTTGTTCTCAGTGTCTCTGAGAATTGCTCTGATTATCCCTGTGACCTCTTTGCTAAGACTCTCCAGAGAGCCGTCCTCAAAACCAACACACATCTTGACATATCTCCCACATTGATCGCAGTGTCTCCAGGAACGGCATTCAAGGAGCCAGGAACTTTTCTCCCTACACTGTCCATTGAGTTGTCCTCAAAACCAATATACATCCTGCTATATCTCCCACATGGAAAGTGCCAGGAGGGAGAAGTGGCGATTATGTTTAGACTTTCTCGGAACTGCTTCAAATCAACTAGATATCTTTGTGCTGTAAATCTCCCAACAGCCAAACGCAAAAGCAGCAAACATCTCGCTGTATGTCCCACATCCAAAGTGCCAAGAGAGAGCTTGCTCTCCCTGTCTTTGAGTACTGTTTTCACTGTCCCGGTTACCTCTTTGCTAACATTCTCTTCAGCGCTGCAGGGAAACCAGGAACCACGTGGAGAAGGCACCCACACTGAAAGTGCCTGGAGGGAACATTGGGGCTTCTTCTCAGTGTCTCTGACATAGGGTTTCACTGTCCCGGGAAAGTCTCTGCTAACACCCTGCAGAGCGCTGTGCCCAATCTACAGAAACGTCTTGCGGTATCTCCTACAGGGAAAGTGCCAGGAGGGAACTGTCCATCTTGTTCTCAGTGTCTCTGAGAATTGCTCTGATTATCCCTGTGACCTCTTTGCTAAGACTCTCCAGAGAGCCGTCCTCAAAACCAACACACATCTTGACATATCTCCCTCATTGATCGCAGTGTCTCCAGGAACGGCATTCAAGGAGCCAGGAACTTTTCTCCCTACACTGTCCATTGAGTTGTCCTCAAAACCAATATACATCCTGCTATATCTCCCACATGGAAAGTGCCAGGAGGGAGAAGTGGCGATTATGTTTAGACTTTCTCGGAACTGCTTCAAATCAACTAGATATCTTTGTGCTGTAAATCTCCCAACAGCCAAACGCAAAAGCAGCAAACATCTCGCTGTATGTCCCACATCCAAAGTGCCAAGAGAGAGCTTGCTCTCCCTGTCTTTGAGTACTGTTTTCGCTGTGCCGGTTACCTCTTTGCTAACATTCTCTTCAGCGCTGCAGGGAAACCAGGAACCACGTGGAGAAGGCACCCACACTGAAAGTGCCTGGAGGGAACATTGGGGCTTCTTCTCAGTGTCTCTGACATAGGGTTTCACTGTCCCGGGAAAGTCTCTGCTAACACCCTGCAGAGCGCTGTGCCCAATCTACAGAAACGTCTTGCGGTATCTCCTACCGGGAAAGTGCCAGGAGGGAACTGTCCATCTTGTTCTCAGTGTCTCTGAGAATTGCTCTGATTATCCCTGTGACCTCTTTGCTAAGACTCTCCAGAGAGCCGTCCTCAAAACCAACACACATCTTGACATATCTCCCTCATTGATCGCAGTGTCTCCAGGAACGGCATTCAAGGAGCCAGGAACTTTTCTCCCTACACTGTCCATTGAGTTGTCCTCAAAACCAATATACATCCTGCTATATCTCCCACATGGAAAGTGCCAGGAGGGAGAAGTGGCGATTATGTTTAGACTTTCTCGGAACTGCTTCAAATCAACTAGATATCTTTGTGCTGTAAATCTCCCAACAGCCAAACGCAAAAGCAGCAAACATCTCGCTGTATGTCCCACATCCAAAGTGCCAAGAGAGAGCTTGCTCTCCCTCTCTTTGAGTACTGTTTTCACTGTCCCGGTTACCTCTTTGCTAACATTCTCTTCAGCGCTGCAGGGAAACCAGGAACCACGTGGAGAAGGCACCCACACTGAAAGTGCCTGGAGGGAACATTGGGGCTTCTTCTCAGTGTCTCTGACATAGGGTTTCACTGTCACGGGAAAGTCTCTGCTAACACCCTGCAGAGCGCTGTGCCCAATCTACAGAAACGTCTTGCGGTATCTCCTACAGGGAAAGTGCCAGGAGGTAACTGTCCATCTTGTTCTCAGTGTCTCTGAGAATTGCTCTGATTATCCCTGTGACCTCTTTGCTAAGACTCTCCAGAGAGCCGTCCTCAAAACCAACACACATCTTGACATATCTCCCTCATTGATCGCAGTGTCTCCAGGAACGGCATTCAAGGAGCCAGGAACTTTTCTCCCTACACTGTCCATTGAGTTGTCCTCAAAACCAATATACATCCTGCTATATCTCCCACATGGAAAGTGCCAGGAGGGAGAAGTGGCGATTATGTTTAGACTTTCTCGGAACTGCTTCAAATCAACTAGATATCTTTGTGCTGTAAATCTCCCAACAGCCAAACGCAAAAGCAGCAAACATCTCGCTGTATGTCCCACATCCAAAGTGCCAAGAGAGAGCTTGCTCTCCCTGTCTTTGAGTACTGTTTTCGCTGTGCCGGTTACCTCTTTGCTAACATTCTCTTCAGCGCTGCAGGGAAACCAGGAACCACGTGGAGAAGGCACCCACACTGAAAGTGCCTGGAGGGAACATTGGGGCTTCTTCTCAGTGTCTCTGACATAGGGTTTCACTGTCCCGGGAAAGTCTCTGCTAACACCCTGCAGAGCGCTGTGCCCAATCTACAGAAACGTCTTGCGGTATCTCCTACAGGGAAAGTGCCAGGAGGGAATTGTCGAGCTTGTTCTCAGTGTCTCTGAGAATTGCTCTGATTATCCCTGTGACCTCTTTGCTAAGACTCTCCAGAGAGCCGTCCTCAAAACCAACACACATCTTGACATATCTCCCACATTGATCGCAGTGTCTCCAGGAACGGCATTCAAGGAGCCAGGAACTTTTCTCCCTACACTGTCCATTGAGTTGTCCTCAAAACCAATATACATCCTGCTATATCTCCCACATGGAAAGTGCCAGGAGGGAGAAGTGGCGATTATGTTTAGACTTTCTCGGAACTGCTTCAAATCAACTAGATATCTTTGTGCTGTAAATCTCCCAACAGCCAAACGCAAAAGCAGCAAACATCTCGCTGTATGTCCCACATCCAAAGTGCCAAGAGAGAGCTTGCTCTCCCTGTCTTTGAGTACTGTTTTCACTGTCCCGGTTACCTCTTTGCTAACATTCTCTTCAGCGCTGCAGGGAAACCAGGAACCACGTGGAGAAGGCACCCACACTGAAAGTGCCTGGAGGGAACATTGGGGCTTCTTCTCAGTGTCTCTGACATAGGGTTTCACTGTCCCGGGAAAGTCTCTGCTAACACCCTGCAGAGCGCTGTGCCCAATCTACAGAAACGTCTTGCGGTATCTCCTACAGGGAAAGTGCCAGGAGGGAACTGTCCATCTTGTTCTCAGTGTCTCTGAGAATTGCTCTGATTATCCCTGTGACCTCTTTGCTAAGACTCTCCAGAGAGCCGTCCTCAAAACCAACACACATCTTGACATATCTCCCTCATTGATCGCAGTGTCTCCAGGAACGGCATTCAAGGAGCCAGGAACTTTTCTCCCTACACTGTCCATTGAGTTGTCCTCAAAACCAATATACATCCTGCTATATCTCCCACATGGAAAGTGCCAGGAGGGAGAAGTGGCGATTATGTTTAGACTTTCTCGGAACTGCTTCAAATCAACTAGATATCTTTGTGCTGTAAATCTCCCAACAGCCAAACGCAAAAGCAGCAAACATCTCGCTGTATGTCCCACATCCAAAGTGCCAAGAGAGAGCTTGCTCTCCCTCTCTTTGAGTACTGTTTTCGCTGTGCCGGTTACCTCTTTGCTAACATTCTCTTCAGCGCTGCAGGGAAACCAGGAACCACGTGGAGAAGGCACCCACACTGAAAGTGCCTGGAGGGAACATTGGGGCTTCTTCTCAGTGTCTCTGACATAGGGTTTCACTGTCCCGGGAAAGTCTCTGCTAACACCCTGCAGAGCGCTGTGCCCAATCTACAGAAACGTCTTGCGGTATCTCCTACAGGGAAAGTGCCAGGAGGGAACTGTCCATCTTGTTCTCAGTGTCTCTGAGAATTGCTCTGATTATCCCTGTGACCTCTTTGCTAAGACTCTCCAGAGAGCCGTCCTCAAAACCAACACACATCTTGACATATCTCCCTCATTGATCGCAGTGTCTCCAGGAACGGCATTCAAGGAGCCAGGAACTTTTCTCCCTACACTGTCCATTGAGTTGTCCTCAAAACCAATATACATCCTGCTATATCTCCCACATGGAAAGTGCCAGGAGGGAGAAGTGGCGATTATGTTTAGACTTTCTCGGAACTGCTTCAAATCAACTAGATATCTTTGTGCTGTAAATCTCCCAACAGCCAAACGCAAAAGCAGCAAACATCTCGCTGTATGTCCCACATCCAAAGTGCCAAGAGAGAGCTTGCTCTCCCTCTCTTTGAGTACTGTTTTCACTGTCCCGGTTACCTCTTTGCTAACATTCTCTTCAGCGCTGCAGGGAAACCAGGAACCACGTGGAGAAGGCACCCACACTGAAAGTGCCTGGAGGGAACATTGGGGCTTCTTCTCAGTGTCTCTGACATAGGGTTTCACTGTCACGGGAAAGTCTCTGCTAACACCCTGCAGAGCGCTGTGCCCAATCTACAGAAACGTCTTGCGGTATCTCCTACAGGGAAAGTGCCAGGAGGTAACTGTCCATCTTGTTCTCAGTGTCTCTGAGAATTGCTCTGATTATCCCTGTGACCTCTTTGCTAAGACTCTCCAGAGAGCCGTCCTCAAAACCAACACACATCTTGACATATCTCCCTCATTGATCGCAGTGTCTCCAGGAACGGCATTCAAGGAGCCAGGAACTTTTCTCCCTACACTGTCCATTGAGTTGTCCTCAAAACCAATATACATCCTGCTATATCTCCCACATGGAAAGTGCCAGGAGGGAGAAGTGGCGATTATGTTTAGACTTTCTCGGAACTGCTTCAAATCAACTAGATATCTTTGTGCTGTAAATCTCCCAACAGCCAAACGCAAAAGCAGCAAACATCTCGCTGTATGTCCCACATCCAAAGTGCCAAGAGAGAGCTTGCTCTCCCTCTCTTTGAGTACTGTTTTCACTGTCCCGGTTACCTCTTTGCTAACATTCTCTTCAGCGCTGCAGGGAAACCAGGAACCACGTGGAGAAGGCACCCACACTGAAAGTGCCTGGAGGGAACATTGGGGCTTCTTCTCAGTGTCTCTGACATAGGGTTTCACTGTCCCGGGAAAGTCTCTGCTAACACCCTGCAGAGCGCTGTGCCCAATCTACAGAAACGTCTTGCGGTATCTCCTACAGGGAAAGTGCCAGGAGGGAACTGTCCATCTTGTTCTCAGTGTCTCTGAGAATTGCTCTGATTATCCCTGTGACCTCTTTGCTAAGACTCTCCAGAGAGCCGTCCTCAAAACAAACACACATCTTGACATATCTCCCACATTGATCGCAGTGTCTCCAGGAACGGCATTCAAGGAGCCAGGAACTTTTCTCCCTACACTGTCCATTGAGTTGTCCTCAAAACCAATATACATCCTGCTATATCTCCCACATGGAAAGTGCCAGGAGGGAGAAGTGGCGATTATGTTTAGACTTTCTCGGAACTGCTTCAAATCAACTAGATATCTTTGTGCTGTAAATCTCCCAACAGCCAAACGCAAAAGCAGCAAACATCTCGCTGTATGTCCCACATCCAAAGTGCCAAGAGAGAGCTTGCTCTCCCTGTCTTTGAGTACTGTTTTCGCTGTGCCGGTTACCTCTTTGCTAACATTCTCTTCAGCGCTGCAGGGAAACCAGGAACCACGTGGAGAAGGCACCCACACTGAAAGTGCCTGGAGGGAACATTGGGGCTTCTTCTCAGTGTCTCTGACATAGGGTTTCACTGTCCCGGGAAAGTCTCTGCTAACACCCTGCAGAGCGCTGTGCCCAATCTACAGAAACGTCTTGCGGTATCTCCTACAGGGAAAGTGCCAGGAGGGAACTGTCCATCTTGTTCTCAGTGTCTCTGAGAATTGCTCTGATTATCCCTGTGACCTCTTTGCTAAGACTCTCCAGAGAGCCGTCCTCAAAACCAACACACATCTTGACATATCTCCCTCATTGATCGCAGTGTCTCCAGGAACGGCATTCAAGGAGCCAGGAACTTTTCTCCCTACACTGTCCATTGAGTTGTCCTCAAAACCAATATACATCCTGCTATATCTCCCACATGGAAAGTGCCAGGAGGGAGAAGTGGCGATTATGTTTAGACTTTCTCGGAACTGCTTCAAATCAACTAGATATCTTTGTGCTGTAAATCTCCCAACAGCCAAACGCAAAAGCAGCAAACATCTCGCTGTATGTCCCACATCCAAAGTGCCAAGAGAGAGCTTGCTCTCCCTCTCTTTGAGTACTGTTTTCGCTGTGCCGGTTACCTCTTTGCTAACATTCTCTTCAGCGCTGCAGGGAAACCAGGAACCACGTGGAGAAGGCACCCACACTGAAAGTGCCTGGAGGGAACATTGGGGCTTCTTCTCAGTGTCTCTGACATAGGGTTTCACTGTCCCGGGAAAGTCTCTGCTAACACCCTGCAGAGCGCTGTGCCCAATCTACAGAAACGTCTTGCGGTATCTCCTACAGGGAAAGTGCCAGGAGGGAACTGTCCATCTTGTTCTCAGTGTCTCTGAGAATTGCTCTGATTATCCCTGTGACCTCTTTGCTAAGACTCTCCAGAGAGCCGTCCTCAAAACCAACACACATCTTGACATATCTCCCACATTGATCGCAGTGTCTCCAGGAACGGCATTCAAGGAGCCAGGAACTTTTCTCCCTACACTGTCCATTGAGTTGTCCTCAAAACCAATATACATCCTGCTATATCTCCCACATGGAAAGTGCCAGGAGGGAGAAGTGGCGATTATGTTTAGACTTTCTCGGAACTGCTTCAAATCAACTAGATATCTTTGTGCTGTAAATCTCCCAACAGCCAAACGCAAAAGCAGCAAACATCTCGCTGTATGTCCCACATCCAAAGTGCCAAGAGAGAGCTTGCTCTCCCTGTCTTTGAGTACTGTTTTCGCTGTGCCGGTTACCTCTTTGCTAACATTCTCTTCAGCGCTGCAGGGAAACCAGGAACCACGTGGAGAAGGCACCCACACTGAAAGTGCCTGGAGGGAACATTGGGGCTTCTTCTCAGTGTCTCTGACATAGGGTTTCACTGTCCCGGGAAAGTCTCTGCTAACACCCTGCAGAGCGCTGTGCCCAATCTACAGAAACGTCTTGCGGTATCTCCTACAGGGAAAGTGCCAGGAGGGAACTGTCCATCTTGTTCTCAGTGTCTCTGAGAATTGCTCTGATTATCCCTGTGACCTCTTTGCTAAGACTCTCCAGAGAGCCGTCCTCAAAACCAACACACATCTTGACATATCTCCCTCATTGATCGCAGTGTCTCCAGGAACGGCATTCAAGGAGCCAGGAACTTTTCTCCCTACACTGTCCATTGAGTTGTCCTCAAAACCAATATACATCCTGCTATATCTCCCACATGGAAAGTGCCAGGAGGGAGAAGTGGCGATTATGTTTAGACTTTCTCGGAACTGCTTCAAATCAACTAGATATCTTTGTGCTGTAAATCTCCCAACAGCCAAACGCAAAAGCAGCAAACATCTCGCTGTATGTCCCACATCCAAAGTGCCAAGAGAGAGCTTGCTCTCCCTGTCTTTGAGTACTGTTTTCGCTGTGCCGGTTACCTCTTTGCTAACATTCTCTTCAGCGCTGCAGGGAAACCAGGAACCACGTGGAGAAGGCACCCACACTGAAAGTGCCTGGAGGGAACATTGGGGCTTCTTCTCAGTGTCTCTGACATAGGGTTTCACTGTCCCGGGAAAGTCTCTGCTAACACCCTGCAGAGCGCTGTGCCCAATCTACAGAAACGTCTTGCGGTATCTCCTACAGGGAAAGTGCCAGGAGGGAACTGTCCATCTTGTTCTCAGTGTCTCTGAGAATTGCTCTGATTATCCCTGTGACCTCTTTGCTAAGACTCTCCAGAGAGCCGTCCTCAAAACCAACACACATCTTGACATATCTCCCTCATTGATCGCAGTGTCTCCAGGAACGGCATTCAAGGAGCCAGGAACTTTTCTCCCTACACTGTCCATTGAGTTGTCCTCAAAACCAATATACATCCTGCTATATCTCCCACATGGAAAGTGCCAGGAGGGAGAAGTGGCGATTATGTTTAGACTTTCTCGGAACTGCTTCAAATCAACTAGATATCTTTGTGCTGTAAATCTCCCAACAGCCAAACGCAAAAGCAGCAAACATCTCGCTGTATGTCCCACATCCAAAGTGCCAAGAGAGAGCTTGCTCTCCCTCTCTTTGAGTACTGTTTTCGCTGTGCCGGTTACCTCTTTGCTAACATTCTCTTCAGCGCTGCAGGGAAACCAGGAACCACGTGGAGAAGGCACCCACACTGAAAGTGCCTGGAGGGAACATTGGGGCTTCTTCTCAGTGTCTCTGACATAGGGTTTCACTGTCCCGGGAAAGTCTCTGCTAACACCCTGCAGAGCGCTGTGCCCAATCTACAGAAACGTCTTGCGGTATCTCCTACAGGGAAAGTGCCAGGAGGGAACTGTCCATCTTGTTCTCAGTGTCTCTGAGAATTGCTCTGATTATCCCTGTGACCTCTTTGCTAAGACTCTCCAGAGAGCCGTCCTCAAAACCAACACACATCTTGACATATCTCCCTCATTGATCGCAGTGTCTCCAGGAACGGCATTCAAGGAGCCAGGAACTTTTCTCCCTACACTGTCCATTGAGTTGTCCTCAAAACCAATATACATCCTGCTATATCTCCCACATGGAAAGTGCCAGGAGGGAGAAGTGGCGATTATGTTTAGACTTTCTCGGAACTGCTTCAAATCAACTAGATATCTTTGTGCTGTAAATCTCCCAACAGCCAAACGCAAAAGCAGCAAACATCTCGCTGTATGTCCCACATCCAAAGTGCCAAGAGAGAGCTTGCTCTCCCTGTCTTTGAGTACTGTTTTCACTGTCCCGGTTACCTCTTTGCTAACATTCTCTTCAGCGCTGCAGGGAAACCAGGAACCACGTGGAGAAGGCACCCACACTGAAAGTGCCTGGAGGGAACATTGGGGCTTCTTCTCAGTGTCTCTGACATAGGGTTTCACTGTCCCGGGAAAGTCTCTGCTAACACCCTGCAGAGCGCTGTGCCCAATCTACAGAAACGTCTTGCGGTATCTCCTACAGGGAAAGTGCCAGGAGGGAACTGTCCATCTTGTTCTCAGTGTCTCTGAGAATTGCTCTGATTATCCCTGTGACCTCTTTGCTAAGACTCTCCAGAGAGCCGTCCTCAAAACCAACACACATCTTGACATATCTCCCTCATTGATCGCAGTGTCTCCAGGAACGGCATTCAAGGAGCCAGGAACTTTTCTCCCTACACTGTCCATTGAGTTGTCCTCAAAACCAATATACATCCTGCTATATCTCCCACATGGAAAGTGCCAGGAGGGAGAAGTGGCGATTATGTTTAGACTTTCTCGGAACTGCTTCAAATCAACTAGATATCTTTGTGCTGTAAATCTCCCAACAGCCAAACGCAAAAGCAGCAAACGTCTCGCTGTATGTCCCACATCCAAAGTGCCAAGAGAGAGCTTGCTCTCCCTGTCTTTGAGTACTGTTTTCGCTGTGCCGGTTACCTCTTTGCTAACATTCTCTTCAGCGCTGCAGGGAAACCAGGAACCACGTGGAGAAGGCACCCACACTGAAAGTGCCTGGAGGGAACATTGGGGCTTCTTCTCAGTGTCTCTGACATAGGGTTTCACTGTCCCGGGAAAGTCTCTGCTAACACCCTGCAGAGCGCTGTGCCCAATCTACAGAAACGTCTTGCGGTATCTCCTACAGGGAAAGTGCCAGGAGGGAACTGTCCATCTTGTTCTCAGTGTCTCTGAGAATTGCTCTGATTATCCCTGTGACCTCTTTGCTAAGACTCTCCAGAGAGCCGTCCTCAAAACCAACACACATCTTGACATATCTCCCTCATTGATCGCAGTGTCTCCAGGAACGGCATTCAAGGAGCCAGGAACTTTTCTCCCTACACTGTCCATTGAGTTGTCCTCAAAAGCAATATACATCCTGCTATATCTCCCACATGGAAAGTGCCAGGAGGGAGAAGTGGCGATTATGTTTAGACTTTCTCGGAACTGCTTCAAATCAACTAGATATCTTTGTGCTGTAAATCTCCCAACAGCCAAACGCAAAAGCAGCAAACATCTCGCTGTATGTCCCACATCCAAAGTGCCAAGAGAGAGCTTGCTCTCCCTCTCTTTGAGTACTGTTTTCGCTGTGCCGGTTACCTCTTTGCTAACATTCTCTTCAGCGCTGCAGGGAAACCAGGAACCACGTGGAGAAGGCACCCACACTGAAAGTGCCTGGAGGGAACATTGGGGCTTCTTCTCAGTGTCTCTGACATAGGGTTTCACTGTCCCGGGAAAGTCTCTGCTAACACCCTGCAGAGCGCTGTGCCCAATCTACAGAAACGTCTTGCGGTATCTCCTACAGGGAAAGTGCCAGGAGGGAATTGTCGAGCTTGTTCTCAGTGTCTCTGAGAATTGCTCTGATTATCCCTGTGACCTCTTTGCTAAGACTCTCCAGAGAGCCGTCCTCAAAACAAACACACATCTTGACATATCTCCCACATTGATCGCAGTGTCTCCAGGAACGGCATTCAAGGAGCCAGGAACTTTTCTCCCTACACTGTCCATTGAGTTGTCCTCAAAACCAATATACATCCTGCTATATCTCCCACATGGAAAGTGCCAGGAGGGAGAAGTGGCGATTATGTTTAGACTTTCTCGGAACTGCTTCAAATCAACTAGATATCTTTGTGCTGTAAATCTCCCAACAGCCAAACGCAAAAGCAGCAAACATCTCGCTGTATGTCCCACATCCAAAGTGCCAAGAGAGAGCTTGCTCTCCCTGTCTTTGAGTACTGTTTTCACTGTCCCGGTTACCTCTTTGCTAACATTCTCTTCAGCGCTGCAGGGAAACCAGGAACCACGTGGAGAAGGCACCCACACTGAAAGTGCCTGGAGGGAACATTGGGGCTTCTTCTCAGTGTCTCTGACATAGGGTTTCACTGTCCCGGGAAAGTCTCTGCTAACACCCTGCAGAGCGCTGTGCCCAATCTACAGAAACGTCTTGCGGTATCTCCTACAGGGAAAGTGCCAGGAGGGAACTGTCCATCTTGTTCTCAGTGTCTCTGAGAATTGCTCTGATTATCCCTGTGACCTCTTTGCTAAGACTCTCCAGAGAGCCGTCCTCAAAACAAACACACATCTTGACATATCTCCCACATTGATCGCAGTGTCTCCAGGAACGGCATTCAAGGAGCCAGGAACTTTTCTCCCTACACTGTCCATTGAGTTGTCCTCAAAAGCAATATACATCCTGCTATATCTCCCACATGGAAAGTGCCAGGAGGGAGAAGTGGCGATTATGTTTAGACTTTCTCGGAACTGCTTCAAATCAACTAGATATCTTTGTGCTGTAAATCTCCCAACAGCCAAACGCAAAAGCAGCAAACATCTCGCTGTATGTCCCACATCCAAAGTGCCAAGAGAGAGCTTGCTCTCCCTCTCTTTGAGTACTGTTTTCGCTGTGCCGGTTACCTCTTTGCTAACATTCTCTTCAGCGCTGCAGGGAAACCAGGAACCACGTGGAGAAGGCACCCACACTGAAAGTGCCTGGAGGGAACATTGGGGCTTCTTCTCAGTGTCTCTGACATAGGGTTTCACTGTCCCGGGAAAGTCTCTGCTAACACCCTGCAGAGCGCTGTGCCCAATCTACAGAAACGTCTTGCGGTATCTCCTACAGGGAAAGTGCCAGGAGGGAATTGTCGAGCTTGTTCTCAGTGTCTCTGAGAATTGCTCTGATTATCCCTGTGACCTCTTTGCTAAGACTCTCCAGAGAGCCGTCCTCAAAACAAACACACATCTTGACATATCTCCCACATTGATCGCAGTGTCTCCAGGAACGGCATTCAAGGAGCCAGGAACTTTTCTCCCTACACTGTCCATTGAGTTGTCCTCAAAACCAATATACATCCTGCTATATCTCCCACATGGAAAGTGCCAGGAGGGAGAAGTGGCGATTATGTTTAGACTTTCTCGGAACTGCTTCAAATCAACTAGATATCTTTGTGCTGTAAATCTCCCAACAGCCAAACGCAAAAGCAGCAAACATCTCGCTGTATGTCCCACATCCAAAGTGCCAAGAGAGAGCTTGCTCTCCCTGTCTTTGAGTACTGTTTTCACTGTCCCGGTTACCTCTTTGCTAACATTCTCTTCAGCGCTGCAGGGAAACCAGGAACCACGTGGAGAAGGCACCCACACTGAAAGTGCCTGGAGGGAACATTGGGGCTTCTTCTCAGTGTCTCTGACATAGGGTTTCACTGTCCCGGGAAAGTCTCTGCTAACACCCTGCAGAGCGCTGTGCCCAATCTACAGAAACGTCTTGCGGTATCTCCTACAGGGAAAGTGCCAGGAGGGAACTGTCCATCTTGTTCTCAGTGTCTCTGAGAATTGCTCTGATTATCCCTGTGACCTCTTTGCTAAGACTCTCCAGAGAGCCGTCCTCAAAACAAACACACATCTTGACATATCTCCCACATTGATCGCAGTGTCTCCAGGAACGGCATTCAAGGAGCCAGGAACTTTTCTCCCTACACTGTCCATTGAGTTGTCCTCAAAACCAATATACATCCTGCTATATCTCCCACATGGAAAGTGCCAGGAGGGAGAAGTGGCGATTATGTTTAGACTTTCTCGGAACTGCTTCAAATCAACTAGATATCTTTGTGCTGTAAATCTCCCAACAGCCAAACGCAAAAGCAGCAAACATCTCGCTGTATGTCCCACATCCAAAGTGCCAAGAGAGAGCTTGCTCTCCCTGTCTTTGAGTACTGTTTTCACTGTCCCGGTTACCTCTTTGCTAACATTCTCTTCAGCGCTGCAGGGAAACCAGGAACCACGTGGAGAAGGCACCCACACTGAAAGTGCCTGGAGGGAACATTGGGGCTTCTTCTCAGTGTCTCTGACATAGGGTTTCACTGTCCCGGGAAAGTCTCTGCTAACACCCTGCAGAGCGCTGTGCCCAATCTACAGAAACGTCTTGCGGTATCTCCTACAGGGAAAGTGCCAGGAGGGAACTGTCCATCTTGTTCTCAGTGTCTCTGAGAATTGCTCTGATTATCCCTGTGACCTCTTTGCTAAGACTCTCCAGAGAGCCGTCCTCAAAACAAACACACATCTTGACATATCTCCCACATTGATCGCAGTGTCTCCAGGAACGGCATTCAAGGAGCCAGGAACTTTTCTCCCTACACTGTCCATTGAGTTGTCCTCAAAACCAATATACATCCTGCTATATCTCCCACATGGAAAGTGCCAGGAGGGAGAAGTGGCGATTATGTTTAGACTTTCTCGGAACTGCTTCAAATCAACTAGATATCTTTGTGCTGTAAATCTCCCAACAGCCAAACGCAAAAGCAGCAAACATCTCGCTGTATGTCCCACATCCAAAGTGCCAAGAGAGAGCTTGCTCTCCCTGTCTTTGAGTACTGTTTTCGCTGTGCCGGTTACCTCTTTGCTAACATTCTCTTCAGCGCTGCAGGGAAACCAGGAACCACGTGGAGAAGGCACCCACACTGAAAGTGCCTGGAGGGAACATTGGGGCTTCTTCTCAGTGTCTCTGACATAGGGTTTCACTGTCCCGGGAAAGTCTCTGCTAACACCCTGCAGAGCGCTGTGCCCAATCTACAGAAACGTCTTGCGGTATCTCCTACAGGGAAAGTGCCAGGAGGGAACTGTCCATCTTGTTCTCAGTGTCTCTGAGAATTGCTCTGATTATCCCTGTGACCTCTTTGCTAAGACTCTCCAGAGAGCCGTCCTCAAAACAAACACACATCTTGACATATCTCCCACATTGATCGCAGTGTCTCCAGGAACGGCATTCAAGGAGCCAGGAACTTTTCTCCCTACACTGTCCATTGAGTTGTCCTCAAAACCAATATACATCCTGCTATATCTCCCACATGGAAAGTGCCAGGAGGGAGAAGTGGCGATTATGTTTAGACTTTCTCGGAACTGCTTCAAATCAACTAGATATCTTTGTGCTGTAAATCTCCCAACAGCCAAACGCAAAAGCAGCAAACATCTCGCTGTATGTCCCACATCCAAAGTGCCAAGAGAGAGCTTGCTCTCCCTGTCTTTGAGTACTGTTTTCGCTGTGCCGGTTACCTCTTTGCTAACATTCTCTTCAGCGCTGCAGGGAAACCAGGAACCACGTGGAGAAGGCACCCACACTGAAAGTGCCTGGAGGGAACATTGGGGCTTCTTCTCAGTGTCTCTGACATAGGGTTTCACTGTCCCGGGAAAGTCTCTGCTAACACCCTGCAGAGCGCTGTGCCCAATCTACAGAAACGTCTTGCGGTATCTCCTACAGGGAAAGTGCCAGGAGGGAACTGTCCATCTTGTTCTCAGTGTCTCTGAGAATTGCTCTGATTATCCCTGTGACCTCTTTGCTAAGACTCTCCAGAGAGCCGTCCTCAAAACCAACACACATCTTGACATATCTCCCTCATTGATCGCAGTGTCTCCAGGAACGGCATTCAAGGAGCCAGGAACTTTTCTCCCTACACTGTCCATTGAGTTGTCCTCAAAACCAATATACATCCTGCTATATCTCCCACATGGAAAGTGCCAGGAGGGAGAAGTGGCGATTATGTTTAGACTTTCTCGGAACTGCTTCAAATCAACTAGATATCTTTGTGCTGTAAATCTCCCAACAGCCAAACGCAAAAGCAGCAAACATCTCGCTGTATGTCCCACATCCAAAGTGCCAAGAGAGAGCTTGCTCTCCCTCTCTTTGAGTACTGTTTTCGCTGTGCCGGTTACCTCTTTGCTAACATTCTCTTCAGCGCTGCAGGGAAACCAGGAACCACGTGGAGAAGGCACCCACACTGAAAGTGCCTGGAGGGAACATTGGGGCTTCTTCTCAGTGTCTCTGACATAGGGTTTCACTGTCCCGGGAAAGTCTCTGCTAACACCCTGCAGAGCGCTGTGCCCAATCTACAGAAACGTCTTGCGGTATCTCCTACAGGGAAAGTGCCAGGAGGGAACTGTCCATCTTGTTCTCAGTGTCTCTGAGAATTGCTCTGATTATCCCTGTGACCTCTTTGCTAAGACTCTCCAGAGAGCCGTCCTCAAAACCAACACACATCTTGACATATCTCCCTCATTGATCGCAGTGTCTCCAGGAACGGCATTCAAGGAGCCAGGAACTTTTCTCCCTACACTGTCCATTGAGTTGTCCTCAAAACCAATATACATCCTGCTATATCTCCCACATGGAAAGTGCCAGGAGGGAGAAGTGGCGATTATGTTTAGACTTTCTCGGAACTGCTTCAAATCAACTAGATATCTTTGTGCTGTAAATCTCCCAACAGCCAAACGCAAAAGCAGCAAACATCTCGCTGTATGTCCCACATCCAAAGTGCCAAGAGAGAGCTTGCTCTCCCTGTCTTTGAGTACTGTTTTCGCTGTGCCGGTTACCTCTTTGCTAACATTCTCTTCAGCGCTGCAGGGAAACCAGGAACCACGTGGAGAAGGCACCCACACTGAAAGTGCCTGGAGGGAACATTGGGGCTTCTTCTCAGTGTCTCTGACATAGGGTTTCACTGTCCCGGGAAAGTCTCTGCTAACACCCTGCAGAGCGCTGTGCCCAATCTACAGAAACGTCTTGCGGTATCTCCTACAGGGAAAGTGCCAGGAGGGAACTGTCCATCTTGTTCTCAGTGTCTCTGAGAATTGCTCTGATTATCCCTGTGACCTCTTTGCTAAGACTCTCCAGAGAGCCGTCCTCAAAACAAACACACATCTTGACATATCTCCCTCATTGATCGCAGTGTCTCCAGGAACGGCATTCAAGGAGCCAGGAACTTTTCTCCCTACACTGTCCATTGAGTTGTCCTCAAAACCAATATACATCCTGCTATATCTTCCACATGGAAAGTGCCAGGAGGGAGAAGTGGCGATTATGTTTAGACTTTCTCGGAACTGCTTCAAATCAACTAGATATCTTTGTGCTGTAAATCTCCCAACAGCCAAACGCAAAAGCAGCAAACATCTCGCTGTATGTCCCACATCCAAAGTGCCAAGAGAGAGCTTGCTCTCCCTCTCTTTGAGTACTGTTTTCACTGTCCCGGTTACCTCTTTGCTAACATTCTCTTCAGCGCTGCAGGGAAACCAGGAACCACGTGGAGAAGGCACCCACACTGAAAGTGCCTGGAGGGAACATTGGGGCTTCTTCTCAGTGTCTCTGACATAGGGTTTCACTGTCCCGGGAAAGTCTCTGCTAACACCCTGCAGAGCGCTGTGCCCAATCTACAGAAACGTCTTGCGGTATCTCCTACAGGGAAAGTGCCAGGAGGGAACTGTCCATCTTGTTCTCAGTGTCTCTGAGAATTGCTCTGATTATCCCTGTGACCTCTTTGCTAAGACTCTCCAGAGAGCCGTCCTCAAAACCAACACACATCTTGACATATCTCCCACATTGATCGCAGTGTCTCCAGGAACGGCATTCAAGGAGCCAGGAACTTTTCTCCCTACACTGTCCATTGAGTTGTCCTCAAAACCAATATACATCCTGCTATATCTCCCACATGGAAAGTGCCAGGAGGGAGAAGTGGCGATTATGTTTAGACTTTCTCGGAACTGCTTCAAATCAACTAGATATCTTTGTGCTGTAAATCTCCCAACAGCCAAACGCAAAAGCAGCAAACATCTCGCTGTATGTCCCACATCCAAAGTGCCAAGAGAGAGCTTGCTCTCCCTCTCTTTGAGTACTGTTTTCGCTGTGCCGGTTACCTCTTTGCTAACATTCTCTTCAGCGCTGCAGGGAAACCAGGAACCACGTGGAGAAGGCACCCACACTGAAAGTGCCTGGAGGGAACATTGGGGCTTCTTCTCAGTGTCTCTGACATAGGGTTTCACTGTCCCGGGAAAGTCTCTGCTAACACCCTGCAGAGCGCTGTGCCCAATCTACAGAAACGTCTTGCGGTATCTCCTACAGGGAAAGTGCCAGGAGGGAACTGTCCATCTTGTTCTCAGTGTCTCTGAGAATTGCTCTGATTATCCCTGTGACCTCTTTGCTAAGACTCTCCAGAGAGCCGTCCTCAAAACCAACACACATCTTGACATATCTCCCTCATTGATCGCAGTGTCTCCAGGAACGGCATTCAAGGAGCCAGGAACTTTTCTCCCTACACTGTCCATTGAGTTGTCCTCAAAACCAATATACATCCTGCTATATCTCCCACATGGAAAGTGCCAGGAGGGAGAAGTGGCGATTATGTTTAGACTTTCTCGGAACTGCTTCAAATCAACTAGATATCTTTGTGCTGTAAATCTCCCAACAGCCAAACGCAAAAGCAGCAAACATCTCGCTGTATGTCCCACATCCAAAGTGCCAAGAGAGAGCTTGCTCTCCCTGTCTTTGAGTACTGTTTTCGCTGTGCCGGTTACCTCTTTGCTAACATTCTCTTCAGCGCTGCAGGGAAACCAGGAACCACGTGGAGAAGGCACCCACACTGAAAGTGCCTGGAGGGAACATTGGGGCTTCTTCTCAGTGTCTCTGACATAGGGTTTCACTGTCCCGGGAAAGTCTCTGCTAACACCCTGCAGAGCGCTGTGCCCAATCTACAGAAACGTCTTGCGGTATCTCCTACAGGGAAAGTGCCAGGAGGGAACTGTCCATCTTGTTCTCAGTGTCTCTGAGAATTGCTCTGATTATCCCTGTGACCTCTTTGCTAAGACTCTCCAGAGAGCCGTCCTCAAAACCAACACACATCTTGACATATCTCCCACATTGATCGCAGTGTCTCCAGGAACGGCATTCAAGGAGCCAGGAACTTTTCTCCCTACACTGTCCATTGAGTTGTCCTCAAAACCAATATACATCCTGCTATATCTCCCACATGGAAAGTGCCAGGAGGGAGAAGTGGCGATTATGTTTAGACTTTCTCGGAACTGCTTCAAATCAACTAGATATCTTTGTGCTGTAAATCTCCCAACAGCCAAACGCAAAAGCAGCAAACATCTCGCTGTATGTCCCACATCCAAAGTGCCAAGAGAGAGCTTGCTCTCCCTGTCTTTGAGTACTGTTTTCACTGTCCCGGTTACCTCTTTGCTAACATTGTCTTCAGCGCTGCAGGGAAACCAGGAACCACGTGGAGAAGGCACCCACACTGAAAGTGCCTGGAGGGAACATTGGGGCTTCTTCTCAGTGTCTCTGACATAGGGTTTCACTGTCCCGGGAAAGTCTCTGCTAACACCCTGCAGAGCGCTGTGCCCAATCTACAGAAACGTCTTGCGGTATCTCCTACAGGGAAAGTGCCAGGAGGGAACTGTCCATCTTGTTCTCAGTGTCTCTGAGAATTGCTCTGATTATCCCTGTGACCTCTTTGCTAAGACTCTCCAGAGAGCCGTCCTCAAAACAAACACACATCTTGACATATCTCCCACATTGATCGCAGTGTCTCCAGGAACGGCATTCAAGGAGCCAGGAACTTTTCTCCCTACACTGTCCATTGAGTTGTCCTCAAAACCAATATACATCCTGCTATATCTCCCACATGGAAAGTGCCAGGAGGGAGAAGTGGCGATTATGTTTAGACTTTCTCGGAACTGCTTCAAATCAACTAGATATCTTTGTGCTGTAAATCTCCCAACAGCCAAACGCAAAAGCAGCAAACATCTCGCTGTATGTCCCACATCCAAAGTGCCAAGAGAGAGCTTGCTCTCCCTGTCTTTGAGTACTGTTTTCGCTGTGCCGGTTACCTCTTTGCTAACATTCTCTTCAGCGCTGCAGGGAAACCAGGAACCACGTGGAGAAGGCACCCACACTGAAAGTGCCTGGAGGGAACATTGGGGCTTCTTCTCAGTGTCTCTGACATAGGGTTTCACTGTCCCGGGAAAGTCTCTGCTAACACCCTGCAGAGCGCTGTGCCCAATCTACAGAAACGTCTTGCGGTATCTCCTACAGGGAAAGTGCCAGGAGGGAACTGTCCATCTTGTTCTCAGTGTCTCTGAGAATTGCTCTGATTATCCCTGTGACCTCTTTGCTAAGACTCTCCAGAGAGCCGTCCTCAAAACCAACACACATCTTGACATATCTCCCTCATTGATCGCAGTGTCTCCAGGAACGGCATTCAAGGAGCCAGGAACTTTTCTCCCTACACTGTCCATTGAGTTGTCCTCAAAACCAATATACATCCTGCTATATCTCCCACATGGAAAGTGCCAGGAGGGAGAAGTGGCGATTATGTTTAGACTTTCTCGGAACTGCTTCAAATCAACTAGATATCTTTGTGCTGTAAATCTCCCAACAGCCAAACGCAAAAGCAGCAAACATCTCGCTGTATGTCCCACATCCAAAGTGCCAAGAGAGAGCTTGCTCTCCCTCTCTTTGAGTACTGTTTTCGCTGTGCCGGTTACCTCTTTGCTAACATTCTCTTCAGCGCTGCAGGGAAACCAGGAACCACGTGGAGAAGGCACCCACACTGAAAGTGCCTGGAGGGAACATTGGGGCTTCTTCTCAGTGTCTCTGACATAGGGTTTCACTGTCCCGGGAAAGTCTCTGCTAACACCCTGCAGAGCGCTGTGCCCAATCTACAGAAACGTCTTGCGGTATCTCCTACAGGGAAAGTGCCAGGAGGGAACTGTCCATCTTGTTCTCAGTGTCTCTGAGAATTGCTCTGATTATCCCTGTGACCTCTTTGCTAAGACTCTCCAGAGAGCCGTCCTCAAAACCAACACACATCTTGACATATCTCCCTCATTGATCGCAGTGTCTCCAGGAACGGCATTCAAGGAGCCAGGAACTTTTCTCCCTACACTGTCCATTGAGTTGTCCTCAAAACCAATATACATCCTGCTATATCTTCCACATGGAAAGTGCCAGGAGGGAGAAGTGGCGATTATGTTTAGACTTTCTCGGAACTGCTTCAAATCAACTAGATATCTTTGTGCTGTAAATCTCCCAACAGCCAAACGCAAAAGCAGCAAACATCTCGCTGTATGTCCCACATCCAAAGTGCCAAGAGAGAGCTTGCTCTCCCTCTCTTTGAGTACTGTTTTCACTGTCCCGGTTACCTCTTTGCTAACATTCTCTTCAGCGCTGCAGGGAAACCAGGAACCACGTGGAGAAGGCACCCACACTGAAAGTGCCTGGAGGGAACATTGGGGCTTCTTCTCAGTGTCTCTGACATAGGGTTTCACTGTCCCGGGAAAGTCTCTGCTAACACCCTGCAGAGCGCTGTGCCCAATCTACAGAAACGTCTTGCGGTATCTCCTACAGGGAAAGTGCCAGGAGGGAACTGTCCATCTTGTTCTCAGTGTCTCTGAGAATTGCTCTGATTATCCCTGTGACCTCTTTGCTAAGACTCTCCAGAGAGCCGTCCTCAAAACCAACACACATCTTGACATATCTCCCTCATTGATCGCAGTGTCTCCAGGAACGGCATTCAAGGAGCCAGGAACTTTTCTCCCTACACTGTCCATTGAGTTGTCCTCAAAACCAATATACATCCTGCTATATCTCCCACATGGAAAGTGCCAGGAGGGAGAAGTGGCGATTATGTTTAGACTTTCTCGGAACTGCTTCAAATCAACTAGATATCTTTGTGCTGTAAATCTCCCAACAGCCAAACGCAAAAGCAGCAAACATCTCGCTGTATGTCCCACATCCAAAGTGCCAAGAGAGAGCTTGCTCTCCCTCTCTTTGAGTACTGTTTTCACTGTCCCGGTTACCTCTTTGCTAACATTCTCTTCAGCGCTGCAGGGAAACCAGGAACCACGTGGAGAAGGCACCCACACTGAAAGTGCCTGGAGGGAACATTGGGGCTTCTTCTCAGTGTCTCTGACATAGGGTTTCACTGTCCCGGGAAAGTCTCTGCTAACACCCTGCAGAGCGCTGTGCCCAATCTACAGAAACGTCTTGCGGTATCTCCTACAGGGAAAGTGCCAGGAGGGAACTGTCCATCTTGTTCTCAGTGTCTCTGAGAATTGCTCTGATTATCCCTGTGACCTCTTTGCTAAGACTCTCCAGAGAGCCGTCCTCAAAACCAACACACATCTTGACATATCTCCCACATTGATCGCAGTGTCTCCAGGAACGGCATTCAAGGAGCCAGGAACTTTTCTCCCTACACTGTCCATTGAGTTGTCCTCAAAACCAATATACATCCTGCTATATCTCCCACATGGAAAGTGCCAGGAGGGAGAAGTGGCGATTATGTTTAGACTTTCTCGGAACTGCTTCAAATCAACTAGATATCTTTGTGCTGTAAATCTCCCAACAGCCAAACGCAAAAGCAGCAAACATCTCGCTGTATGTCCCACATCCAAAGTGCCAAGAGAGAGCTTGCTCTCCCTGTCTTTGAGTACTGTTTTCGCTGTGCCGGTTACCTCTTTGCTAACATTCTCTTCAGCGCTGCAGGGAAACCAGGAACCACGTGGAGAAGGCACCCACACTGAAAGTGCCTGTAGGGAACATTGGGGCTTCTTCTCAGTGTCTCTGACATAGGGTTTCACTGTCCCGGGAAAGTCTCTGCTAACACCCTGCAGAGCGCTGTGCCCAATCTACAGAAACGTCTTGCGGTATCTCCTACAGGGAAAGTGCCAGGAGGGAACTGTCCATCTTGTTCTCAGTGTCTCTGAGAATTGCTCTGATTATCCCTGTGACCTCTTTGCTAAGACTCTCCAGAGAGCCGTCCTCAAAACCAACACACATCTTGACATATCTCCCTCATTGATCGCAGTGTCTCCAGGAACGGCATTCAAGGAGCCAGGAACTTTTCTCCCTACACTGTCCATTGAGTTGTCCTCAAAACCAATATACATCCTGCTATATCTCCCACATGGAAAGTGCCAGGAGGGAGAAGTGGCGATTATGTTTAGACTTTCTCGGAACTGCTTCAAATCAACTAGATATCTTTGTGCTGTAAATCTCCCAACAGCCAAACGCAAAAGCAGCAAACATCTCGCTGTATGTCCCACATCCAAAGTGCCAAGAGAGAGCTTGCTCTCCCTGTCTTTGAGTACTGTTTTCGCTGTGCCGGTTACCTCTTTGCTAACATTCTCTTCAGCGCTGCAGGGAAACCAGGAACCACGTGGAGAAGGCACCCACACTGAAAGTGCCTGGAGGGAACATTGGGGCTTCTTCTCAGTGTCTCTGACATAGGGTTTCACTGTCCCGGGAAAGTCTCTGCTAACACCCTGCAGAGCGCTGTGCCCAATCTACAGAAACGTCTTGCGGTATCTCCTACAGGGAAAGTGCCAGGAGGGAACTGTCCATCTTGTTCTCAGTGTCTCTGAGAATTGCTCTGATTATCCCTGTGACCTCTTTGCTAAGACTCTCCAGAGAGCCGTCCTCAAAACCAACACACATCTTGACATATCTCCCACATTGATCGCAGTGTCTCCAGGAACGGCATTCAAGGAGCCAGGAACTTTTCTCCCTACACTGTCCATTGAGTTGTCCTCAAAACCAATATACATCCTGCTATATCTCCCACATGGAAAGTGCCAGGAGGGAGAAGTGGCGATTATGTTTAGACTTTCTCGGAACTGCTTCAAATCAACTAGATATCTTTGTGCTGTAAATCTCCCAACAGCCAAACGCAAAAGCAGCAAACATCTCGCTGTATGTCCCACATCCAAAGTGCCAAGAGAGAGCTTGCTCTCCCTGTCTTTGAGTACTGTTTTCACTGTCCCGGTTACCTCTTTGCTAACATTGTCTTCAGCGCTGCAGGGAAACCAGGAACCACGTGGAGAAGGCACCCACACTGAAAGTGCCTGGAGGGAACATTGGGGCTTCTTCTCAGTGTCTCTGACATAGGGTTTCACTGTCCCGGGAAAGTCTCTGCTAACACCCTGCAGAGCGCTGTGCCCAATCTACAGAAACGTCTTGCGGTATCTCCTACAGGGAAAGTGCCAGGAGGGAACTGTCCATCTTGTTCTCAGTGTCTCTGAGAATTGCTCTGATTATCCCTGTGACCTCTTTGCTAAGACTCTCCAGAGAGCCGTCCTCAAAACCAACACACATCTTGACATATCTCCCTCATTGATCGCAGTGTCTCCAGGAACGGCATTCAAGGAGCCAGGAACTTTTCTCCCTACACTGTCCATTGAGTTGTCCTCAAAACCAATATACATCCTGCTATATCTCCCACATGGAAAGTGCCAGGAGGGAGAAGTGGCGATTATGTTTAGACTTTCTCGGAACTGCTTCAAATCAACTAGATATCTTTGTGCTGTAAATCTCCCAACAGCCAAACGCAAAAGCAGCAAACATCTCGCTGTATGTCCCACATCCAAAGTGCCAAGAGAGAGCTTGCTCTCCCTGTCTTTGAGTACTGTTTTCACTGTCCCGGTTACCTCTTTGCTAACATTGTCTTCAGCGCTGCAGGGAAACCAGGAACCACGTGGAGAAGGCACCCACACTGAAAGTGCCTGGAGGGAACATTGGGGCTTCTTCTCAGTGTCTCTGACATAGGGTTTCACTGTCCCGGGAAAGTCTCTGCTAACACCCTGCAGAGCGCTGTGCCCAATCTACAGAAACGTCTTGCGGTATCTCCTACAGGGAAAGTGCCAGGAGGGAACTGTCCATCTTGTTCTCAGTGTCTCTGAGAATTGCTCTGATTATCCCTGTGACCTCTTTGCTAAGACTCTCCAGAGAGCCGTCCTCAAAACCAACACACATCTTGACATATCTCCCACATTGATCGCAGTGTCTCCAGGAACGGCATTCAAGGAGCCAGGAACTTTTCTCCCTACACTGTCCATTGAGTTGTCCTCAAAACCAATATACATCCTGCTATATCTCCCACATGGAAAGTGCCAGGAGGGAGAAGTGGCGATTATGTTTAGACTTTCTCGGAACTGCTTCAAATCAACTAGATATCTTTGTGCTGTAAATCTCCCAACAGCCAAACGCAAAAGCAGCAAACATCTCGCTGTATGTCCCACATCCAAAGTGCCAAGAGAGAGCTTGCTCTCCCTCTCTTTGAGTACTGTTTTCACTGTCCCGGTTACCTCTTTGCTAACATTCTCTTCAGCGCTGCAGGGAAACCAGGAACCACGTGGAGAAGGCACCCACACTGAAAGTGCCTGGAGGGAACATTGGGGCTTCTTCTCAGTGTCTCTGACATAGGGTTTCACTGTCCCGGGAAAGTCTCTGCTAACACCCTGCAGAGCGCTGTGCCCAATCTACAGAAACGTCTTGCGGTATCTCCTACAGGGAAAGTGCCAGGAGGGAATTGTCGAGCTTGTTCTCAGTGTCTCTGAGAATTGCTCTGATTATCCCTGTGACCTCTTTGCTAAGACTCTCCAGAGAGCCGTCCTCAAAACCAACACACATCTTGACATATCTCCCACATTGATCGCAGTGTCTCCAGGAACGGCATTCAAGGAGCCAGGAACTTTTCTCCCTACACTGTCCATTGAGTTGTCCTCAAAACCAAGATACATCCTGCTATATCTCCCACATGGAAAGTGCCAGGAGGGAGAAGTGGCGATTATGTTTAGACTTTCTCGGAACTGCTTCAAATCAACTAGATATCTTTGTGCTGTAAATCTCCCAACAGCCAAACGCAAAAGCAGCAAACATCTCGCTGTATGTCCCACATCCAAAGTGCCAAGAGAGAGCTTGCTCTCCCTGTCTTTGAGTACTGTTTTCACTGTGCCGGTTACCTCTTTGCTAACATTCTCTTCAGCGCTGCAGGGAAACCAGGAACCACGTGGAGAAGGCACCCACACTGAAAGTGCCTGGAGGGAACATTGGGGCTTCTTCTCAGTGTCTCTGACATAGGGTTTCACTGTCCCGGGAAAGTCTCTGCTAACACCCTGCAGAGCGCTGTGCCCAATCTACAGAAACGTCTTGCGGTATCTCCTACAGGGAAAGTGCCAGGAGGGAACTGTCCATCTTGTTCTCAGTGTCTCTGAGAATTGCTCTGATTATCCCTGTGACCTCTTTGCTAAGACTCTCCAGAGAGCCGTCCTCAAAACCAACACACATCTTGACATATCTCCCACATTGATCGCAGTGTCTCCAGGAACGGCATTCAAGGAGCCAGGAACTTTTCTCCCTACACTGTCCATTGAGTTGTCCTCAAAACCAATATACATCCTGCTATATCTCCCACATGGAAAGTGCCAGGAGGGAGAAGTGGCGATTATGTTTAGACTTTCTCGGAACTGCTTCAAATCAACTAGATATCTTTGTGCTGTAAATCTCCCAACAGCCAAACGCAAAAGCAGCAAACATCTCGCTGTATGTCCCACATCCAAAGTGCCAAGAGAGAGCTTGCTCTCCCTCTCTTTGAGTACTGTTTTCACTGTCCCGGTTACCTCTTTGCTAACATTCTCTTCAGCGCTGCAGGGAAACCAGGAACCACGTGGAGAAGGCACCCACACTGAAAGTGCCTGGAGGGAACATTGGGGCTTCTTCTCAGTGTCTCTGACATAGGGTTTCACTGTCCCGGGAAAGTCTCTGCTAACACCCTGCAGAGCGCTGTGCCCAATCTACAGAAACGTCTTGCGGTATCTCCTACAGGGAAAGTGCCAGGAGGGAATTGTCGAGCTTGTTCTCAGTGTCTCTGAGAATTGCTCTGATTATCCCTGTGACCTCTTTGCTAAGACTCTCCAGAGAGCCGTCCTCAAAACCAACACACATCTTGACATATCTCCCACATTGATCGCAGTGTCTCCAGGAACGGCATTCAAGGAGCCAGGAACTTTTCTCCCTACACTGTCCATTGAGTTGTCCTCAAAACCAATATACATCCTGCTATATCTCCCACATGGAAAGTGCCAGGAGGGAGAAGTGGCGATTATGTTTAGACTTTCTCGGAACTGCTTCAAATCAACTAGATATCTTTGTGCTGTAAATCTCCCAACAGCCAAACGCAAAAGCAGCAAACATCTCGCTGTATGTCCCACATCCAAAGTGCCAAGAGAGAGCTTGCTCTCCCTGTCTTTGAGTACTGTTTTCACTGTGCCGGTTACCTCTTTGCTAACATTCTCTTCAGCGCTGCAGGGAAACCAGGAACCACGTGGAGAAGGCACCCACACTGAAAGTGCCTGGAGGGAACATTGGGGCTTCTTCTCAGTGTCTCTGACATAGGGTTTCACTGTCCCGGGAAAGTCTCTGCTAACACCGTGCAGAGCGCTGTGCCCAATGTACAGAAACGTCTTGCGGTATCTCCTACAGGGAAAGTGCCAGGAGGGAATTGTCGAGCTTGTTCTCAGTGTCTCTGAGAATTGCTCTGATTATCCCTGTGACCTCTTTGCTAAGACTCTCCAGAGAGCCGTCCTCAAAACAAACACACATCTTGACATATCTCCCTCATTGATCGCAATGTCTCCAGGAACGGCATTCAAGGAGCCAGGAACTTTTCTCCCTACACTGTCCATTGAGTTGTCCTCAAAACCAATATACATCCTGCTATATCTCCCACATGGAAAGTGCCAGGAGGGAGAAGTGGCGATTATGTTTAGACTTTCTCGGAACTGCTTCAAATCAACTAGATATCTTTGTGCTGTAAATCTCCCAACAGCCAAACGCAAAAGCAGCAAACATCTCGCTGTATGTCCCACATCCAAAGTGCCAAGAGAGAGCTTGCTCTCCCTGTCTTTGAGTACTGTTTTCGCTGTGCCGGTTACCTCTTTGCTAACATTCTCTTCAGCGCTGCAGGGAAACCAGGAACCACGTGGAGAAGGCACCCACACTGAAAGTGCCTGGAGGGAACATTGGGGCTTCTTCTCAGTGTCTCTGACATAGGGTTTCACTGTCCCGGGAAAGTCTCTGCTAACACCCTGCAGAGCGCTGTGCCCAATCTACAGAAACGTCTTGCGGTATCTCCTACAGGGAAAGTGCCAGGAGGGAACTGTCCATCTTGTTCTCAGTGTCTCTGAGAATTGCTCTGATTATCCCTGTGACCTCTTTGCTAAGACTCTCCAGAGAGCCGTCCTCAAAACCAACACACATCTTGACATATCTCCC
Organism: Chroicocephalus ridibundus; assembly: GCF_963924245.1. Taxonomy (NCBI): domain Eukaryota; kingdom Metazoa; phylum Chordata; class Aves; order Charadriiformes; family Laridae; genus Chroicocephalus; species Chroicocephalus ridibundus. The sequence continues at coordinate 704,728 of NW_026961540.1, forward strand.
TCATTGATCGCAGTGTCTCCAGGAACGGCATTCAAGGAGCCAGGAACTTTTCTCCCTACACTGTCCATTGAGTTGTCCTCAAAAGCAATATACATCCTGCTATATCTCCCACATGGAAAGTGCCAGGAGGGAGAAGTGGCGATTATGTTTAGACTTTCTCGGAACTGCTTCAAATCAACTAGATATCTTTGTGCTGTAAATCTCCCAACAGCCAAACGCAAAAGCAGCAAACATCTCGCTGTATGTCCCACATCCAAAGTGCCAAGAGAGAGCTTGCTCTCCCTGTCTTTGAGTACTGTTTTCGCTGTGCCGGTTACCTCTTTGCTAACATTCTCTTCAGCGCTGCAGGGAAACCAGGAACCACGTGGAGAAGGCACCCACACTGAAAGTGCCTGGAGGGAACATTGGGGCTTCTTCTCAGTGTCTCTGACATAGGGTTTCACTGTCCCGGGAAAGTCTCTGCTAACACCCTGCAGAGCGCTGTGCCCAATCTACAGAAACGTCTTGCGGTATCTCCTACAGGGAAAGTGCCAGGAGGGAACTGTCCATCTTGTTCTCAGTGTCTCTGAGAATTGCTCTGATTATCCCTGTGACCTCTTTGCTAAGACTCTCCAGAGAGCCGTCCTCAAAACCAACACACATCTTGACATATCTCCCTCATTGATCGCAGTGTCTCCAGGAACGGCATTCAAGGAGCCAGGAACTTTTCTCCCTACACTGTCCATTGAGTTGTCCTCAAAACCAATATACATCCTGCTATATCTCCCACATGGAAAGTGCCAGGAGGGAGAAGTGGCGATTATGTTTAGACTTTCTCGGAACTGCTTCAAATCAACTAGATATCTTTGTGCTGTAAATCTCCCAACAGCCAAACGCAAAAGCAGCAAACATCTCGCTGTATGTCCCACATCCAAAGTGCCAAGAGAGAGCTTGCTCTCCCTGTCTTTGAGTACTGTTTTCGCTGTGCCGGTTACCTCTTTGCTAACATTCTCTTCAGCGCTGCAGGGAAACCAGGAACCACGTGGAGAAGGCACCCACACTGAAAGTGCCTGGAGGGAACATTGGGGCTTCTTCTCAGTGTCTCTGACATAGGGTTTCACTGTCCCGGGAAAGTCTCTGCTAACACCCTGCAGAGCGCTGTGCCCAATCTACAGAAACGTCTTGCGGTATCTCCTACAGGGAAAGTGCCAGGAGGGAACTGTCCATCTTGTTCTCAGTGTCTCTGAGAATTGCTCTGATTATCCCTGTGACCTCTTTGCTAAGACTCTCCAGAGAGCCGTCCTCAAAACCAACACACATCTTGACATATCTCCCTCATTGATCGCAGTGTCTCCAGGAACGGCATTCAAGGAGCCAGGAACTTTTCTCCCTACACTGTCCATTGAGTTGTCCTCAAAACCAATATACATCCTGCTATATCTCCCACATGGAAAGTGCCAGGAGGGAGAAGTGGCGATTATGTTTAGACTTTCTCGGAACTGCTTCAAATCAACTAGATATCTTTGTGCTGTAAATCTCCCAACAGCCAAACGCAAAAGCAGCAAACATCTCGCTGTATGTCCCACATCCAAAGTGCCAAGAGAGAGCTTGCTCTCCCTGTCTTTGAGTACTGTTTTCGCTGTGCCGGTTACCTCTTTGCTAACATTCTCTTCAGCGCTGCAGGGAAACCAGGAACCACGTGGAGAAGGCACCCACACTGAAAGTGCCTGGAGGGAACATTGGGGCTTCTTCTCAGTGTCTCTGACATAGGGTTTCACTGTCCCGGGAAAGTCTCTGCTAACACCCTGCAGAGCGCTGTGCCCAATCTACAGAAACGTCTTGCGGTATCTCCTACAGGGAAAGTGCCAGGAGGGAATTGTCGAGCTTGTTCTCAGTGTCTCTGAGAATTGCTCTGATTATCCCTGTGACCTCTTTGCTAAGACTCTCCAGAGAGCCGTCCTCAAAACCAACACACATCTTGACATATCTCCCACATTGATCGCAGTGTCTCCAGGAACGGCATTCAAGGAGCCAGGAACTTTTCTCCCTACACTGTCCATTGAGTTGTCCTCAAAACCAAGATACATCCTGCTATATCTCCCACATGGAAAGTGCCAGGAGGGAGAAGTGGCGATTATGTTTAGACTTTCTCGGAACTGCTTCAAATCAACTAGATATCTTTGTGCTGTAAATCTCCCAACAGCCAAACGCAAAAGCAGCAAACATCTCGCTGTATGTCCCACATCCAAAGTGCCAAGAGAGAGCTTGCTCTCCCTGTCTTTGAGTACTGTTTTCGCTGTGCGGGTTACCTCTTTGCTAACATTCTCTTCAGCGCTGCAGGGAAACCAGGAACCACGTGGAGAAGGCACCCACACTGAAAGTGCCTGGAGGGAACATTGGGGCTTCTTCTCAGTGTCTCTGACATAGGGTTTCACTGTCCCGGGAAAGTCTCTGCTAACACCCTGCAGAGCGCTGTGCCCAATCTACAGAAACGTCTTGCGGTATCTCCTACAGGGAAAGTGCCAGGAGGGAATTGTCGAGCTTGTTCTCAGTGTCTCTGAGAATTGCTCTGATTATCCCTGTGACCTCTTTGCTAAGACTCTCCAGAGAGCCGTCCTCAAAACCAACACACATCTTGACATATCTCCCACATTGATCGCAGTGTCTCCAGGAACGGCATTCAAGGAGCCAGGAACTTTTCTCCCTACACTGTCCATTGAGTTGTCCTCAAAACCAATATACATCCTGCTATATCTCCCACATGGAAAGTGCCAGGAGGGAGAAGTGGCGATTATGTTTAGACTTTCTCGGAACTGCTTCAAATCAACTAGATATCTTTGTGCTGTAAATCTCCCAACAGCCAAACGCAAAAGCAGCAAACATCTCGCTGTATGTCCCAAATCCAAAGTGCCAAGAGAGAGCTTGCTCTCCCTGTCTTTGAGTACTGTTTTCGCTGTGCCGGTTACCTCTTTGCTAACATTCTCTTCAGCGCTGCAGGGAAACCAGGAACCACGTGGAGAAGGCACCCACACTGAAAGTGCCTGGAGGGAACATTGGGGCTTCTTCTCAGTGTCTCTGACATAGGGTTTCACTGTCCCGGGAAAGTCTCTGCTAACACCCTGCAGAGCGCTGTGCCCAATCTGCAGAAACGTCTTGCGGTATCTCCTACAGGGAAAGTGCCAGGAGGGAATTGTCGAGCTTGTTCTCAGTGTCTCTGAGAATTGCTCTGATTATCCCTGTGACCTCTTTGCTAAGACTCTCCAGAGAGCCGTCCTCAAAACAAACACACATCTTGACATATCTCCCTCATTGATCGCAGTGTCTCCAGGAACGGCATTCAAGGAGCCAGGAACTTTTCTCCCTACACTGTCCATTGAGTTGTCCTCAAAACCAATATACATCCTGCTATATCTCCCACATGGAAAGTGCCAGGAGGGAGAAGTGGCGATTATGTTTAGACTTTCTCGGAACTGCTTCAAATCAACTAGATATCTTTGTGCTGTAAATCTCCCAACAGCCAAACGCAAAAGCAGCAAACATCTCGCTGTATGTCCCACATCCAAAGTGCCAAGAGAGAGCTTGCTCTCCCTGTCTTTGAGTACTGTTTTCACTGTCCCGGTTACCTCTTTGCTAACATTCTCTTCAGCGCTGCAGGGAAACCAGGAACCACGTGGAGAAGGCACCCACACTGAAAGTGCCTGGAGGGAACATTGGGGCTTCTTCTCAGTGTCTCTGACATAGGGTTTCACTGTCCCGGGAAAGTCTCTGCTAACACCCTGCAGAGCGCTGTGCCCAATCTACAGAAACGTCTTGCGGTATCTCCTACAGGGAAAGTGCCAGGAGGGAACTGTCCATCTTGTTCTCAGTGTCTCTGAGAATTGCTCTGATTATCCCTGTGACCTCTTTGCTAAGACTCTCCAGAGAGCCGTCCTCAAAACCAACACACATCTTGACATATCTCCCACATTGATCGCAGTGTCTCCAGGAACGGCATTCAAGGAGCCAGGAACTTTTCTCCCTACACTGTCCATTGAGTTGTCCTCAAAACCAAGATACATCCTGCTATATCTCCCACATGGAAAGTGCCAGGAGGGAGAAGTGGCGATTATGTTTAGACTTTCTCGGAACTGCTTCAAATCAACTAGATATCTTTGTGCTGTAAATCTCCCAACAGCCAAACGCAAAAGCAGCAAACATCTCGCTGTATGTCCCACATCCAAAGTGCCAAGAGAGAGCTTGCTCTCCCTGTCTTTGAGTACTGTTTTCGCTGTGCCGGTTACCTCTTTGCTAACATTCTCTTCAGCGCTGCAGGGAAACCAGGAACCACGTGGAGAAGGCACCCACACTGAAAGTGCCTGGAGGGAACATTGGGGCTTCTTCTCAGTGTCTCTGACATAGGGTTTCACTGTCCCGGGAAAGTCTCTGCTAACACCCTGCAGAGCGCTGTGCCCAATCTACAGAAACGTCTTGCGGTATCTCCTACAGGGAAAGTGCCAGGAGGGAACTGTCCATCTTGTTCTCAGTGTCTCTGAGAATTGCTCTGATTATCCCTGTGACCTCTTTGCTAAGACTCTCCAGAGAGCCGTCCTCAAAACCAACACACATCTTGACATATCTCCCACATTGATCGCAGTGTCTCCAGGAACGGCATTCAAGGAGCCAGGAACTTTTCTCCCTACACTGTCCATTGAGTTGTCCTCAAAACCAATATACATCCTGCTATATCTCCCACATGGAAAGTGCCAGGAGGGAGAAGTGGCGATTATGTTTAGACTTTCTCGGAACTGCTTCAAATCAACTAGATATCTTTGTGCTGTAAATCTCCCAACAGCCAAACGCAAAAGCAGCAAACATCTCGCTGTATGTCCCACATCCAAAGTGCCAAGAGAGAGCTTGCTCTCCCTGTCTTTGAGTACTGTTTTCGCTGTGCCGGTTACCTCTTTGCTAACATTCTCTTCAGCGCTGCAGGGAAACCAGGAACCACGTGGAGAAGGCACCCACACTGAAAGTGCCTGGAGGGAACATTGGGGCTTCTTCTCAGTGTCTCTGACATAGGGTTTCACTGTCCCGGGAAAGTCTCTGCTAACACCCTGCAGAGCGCTGTGCCCAATCTGCAGAAACGTCTTGCGGTATCTCCTACAGGGAAAGTGCCAGGAGGGAATTGTCGAGCTTGTTCTCAGTGTCTCTGAGAATTGCTCTGATTATCCCTGTGACCTCTTTGCTAAGACTCTCCAGAGAGCCGTCCTCAAAACCAACACACATCTTGACATATCTCCCTCATTGATCGCAGTGTCTCCAGGAACGGCATTCAAGGAGCCAGGAACTTTTCTCCCTACACTGTCCATTGAGTTGTCCTCAAAACCAATATACATCCTGCTATATCTCCCACATGGAAAGTGCCAGGAGGGAGAAGTGGCGATTATGTTTAGACTTTCTCGGAACTGCTTCAAATCAACTAGATATCTTTGTGCTGTAAATCTCCCAACAGCCAAACGCAAAAGCAGCAAACATCTCGCTGTATGTCCCACATCCAAAGTGCCAAGAGAGAGCTTGCTCTCCCTGTCTTTGAGTACTGTTTTCACTGTCCCGGTTACCTCTTTGCTAACATTCTCTTCAGCGCTGCAGGGAAACCAGGAACCACGTGGAGAAGGCACCCACACTGAAAGTGCCTGGAGGGAACATTGGGGCTTCTTCTCAGTGTCTCTGACATAGGGTTTCACTGTCCCGGGAAAGTCTCTGCTAACACCCTGCAGAGCGCTGTGCCCAATCTACAGAAACGTCTTGCGGTATCTCCTACAGGGAAAGTGCCAGGAGGGAATTGTCGAGCTTGTTCTCAGTGTCTCTGAGAATTGCTCTGATTATCCCTGTGACCTCTTTGCTAAGACTCTCCAGAGAGCCGTCCTCAAAACAAACACACATCTTGACATATCTCCCTCATTGATCGCAGTGTCTCCAGGAACGGCATTCAAGGAGCCAGGAACTTTTCTCCCTACACTGTCCATTGAGTTGTCCTCAAAACCAATATACATCCTGCTATATCTCCCACATGGAAAGTGCCAGGAGGGAGAAGTGGCGATTATGTTTAGACTTTCTCGGAACTGCTTCAAATCAACTAGATATCTTTGTGCTGTAAATCTCCCAACAGCCAAACGCAAAAGCAGCAAACATCTCGCTGTATGTCCCACATCCAAAGTGCCAAGAGAGAGCTTGCTCTCCCTGTCTTTGAGTACTGTTTTCACTGTCCCGGTTACCTCTTTGCTAACATTCTCTTCAGCGCTGCAGGGAAACCAGGAACCACGTGGAGAAGGCACCCACACTGAAAGTGCCTGGAGGGAACATTGGGGCTTCTTCTCAGTGTCTCTGACATAGGGTTTCACTGTCCCGGGAAAGTCTCTGCTAACACCCTGCAGAGCGCTGTGCCCAATCTACAGAAACGTCTTGCGGTATCTCCTACAGGGAAAGTGCCAGGAGGGAACTGTCCATCTTGTTCTCAGTGTCTCTGAGAATTGCTCTGATTATCCCTGTGACCTCTTTGCTAAGACTCTCCAGAGAGCCGTCCTCAAAACCAACACACATCTTGACATATCTCCCACATTGATCGCAGTGTCTCCAGGAACGGCATTCAAGGAGCCAGGAACTTTTCTCCCTACACTGTCCATTGAGTTGTCCTCAAAACCAAGATACATCCTGCTATATCTCCCACATGGAAAGTGCCAGGAGGGAGAAGTGGCGATTATGTTTAGACTTTCTCGGAACTGCTTCAAATCAACTAGATATCTTTGTGCTGTAAATCTCCCAACAGCCAAACGCAAAAGCAGCAAACATCTCGCTGTATGTCCCACATCCAAAGTGCCAAGAGAGAGCTTGCTCTCCCTGTCTTTGAGTACTGTTTTCGCTGTGCCGGTTACCTCTTTGCTAACATTCTCTTCAGCGCTGCAGGGAAACCAGGAACCACGTGGAGAAGGCACCCACACTGAAAGTGCCTGGAGGGAACATTGGGGCTTCTTCTCAGTGTCTCTGACATAGGGTTTCACTGTCCCGGGAAAGTCTCTGCTAACACCCTGCAGAGCGCTGTGCCCAATCTACAGAAACGTCTTGCGGTATCTCCTACAGGGAAAGTGCCAGGAGGGAACTGTCCATCTTGTTCTCAGTGTCTCTGAGAATTGCTCTGATTATCCCTGTGACCTCTTTGCTAAGACTCTCCAGAGAGCCGTCCTCAAAACCAACACACATCTTGACATATCTCCCACATTGATCGCAGTGTCTCCAGGAACGGCATTCAAGGAGCCAGGAACTTTTCTCCCTACACTGTCCATTGAGTTGTCCTCAAAACCAATATACATCCTGCTATATCTCCCACATGGAAAGTGCCAGGAGGGAGAAGTGGCGATTATGTTTAGACTTTCTCGGAACTGCTTCAAATCAACTAGATATCTTTGTGCTGTAAATCTCCCAACAGCCAAACGCAAAAGCAGCAAACATCTCGCTGTATGTCCCACATCCAAAGTGCCAAGAGAGAGCTTGCTCTCCCTGTCTTTGAGTACTGTTTTCGCTGTGCCGGTTACCTCTTTGCTAACATTCTCTTCAGCGCTGCAGGGAAACCAGGAACCACGTGGAGAAGGCACCCACACTGAAAGTGCCTGGAGGGAACATTGGGGCTTCTTCTCAGTGTCTCTGACATAGGGTTTCACTGTCCCGGGAAAGTCTCTGCTAACACCCTGCAGAGCGCTGTGCCCAATCTGCAGAAACGTCTTGCGGTATCTCCTACAGGGAAAGTGCCAGGAGGGAATTGTCGAGCTTGTTCTCAGTGTCTCTGAGAATTGCTCTGATTATCCCTGTGACCTCTTTGCTAAGACTCTCCAGAGAGCCGTCCTCAAAACCAACACACATCTTGACATATCTCCCTCATTGATCGCAGTGTCTCCAGGAACGGCATTCAAGGAGCCAGGAACTTTTCTCCCTACACTGTCCATTGAGTTGTCCTCAAAACCAATATACATCCTGCTATATCTCCCACATGGAAAGTGCCAGGAGGGAGAAGTGGCGATTATGTTTAGACTTTCTCGGAACTGCTTCAAATCAACTAGATATCTTTGTGCTGTAAATCTCCCAACAGCCAAACGCAAAAGCAGCAAACATCTCGCTGTATGTCCCACATCCAAAGTGCCAAGAGAGAGCTTGCTCTCCCTGTCTTTGAGTACTGTTTTCACTGTCCCGGTTACCTCTTTGCTAACATTCTCTTCAGCGCTGCAGGGAAACCAGGAACCACGTGGAGAAGGCACCCACACTGAAAGTGCCTGGAGGGAACATTGGGGCTTCTTCTCAGTGTCTCTGACATAGGGTTTCACTGTCCCGGGAAAGTCTCTGCTAACACCCTGCAGAGCGCTGTGCCCAATCTACAGAAACGTCTTGCGGTATCTCCTACAGGGAAAGTGCCAGGAGGGAATTGTCGAGCTTGTTCTCAGTGTCTCTGAGAATTGCTCTGATTATCCCTGTGACCTCTTTGCTAAGACTCTCCAGAGAGCCGTCCTCAAAACCAACACACATCTTGACATATCTCCCTCATTGATCGCAGTGTCTCCAGGAACGGCATTCAAGGAGCCAGGAACTTTTCTCCCTACACTGTCCATTGAGTTGTCCTCAAAACCAATATACATCCTGCTATATCTCCCACATGGAAAGTGCCAGGAGGGAGAAGTGGCGATTATGTTTAGACTTTCTCGGAACTGCTTCAAATCAACTAGATATCTTTGTGCTGTAAATCTCCCAACAGCCAAACGCAAAAGCAGCAAACATCTCGCTGTATGTCCCACATCCAAAGTGCCAAGAGAGAGCTTGCTCTCCCTGTCTTTGAGTACTGTTTTCACTGTCCCGGTTACCTCTTTGCTAACATTCTCTTCAGCGCTGCAGGGAAACCAGGAACCACGTGGAGAAGGCACCCACACTGAAAGTGCCTGGAGGGAACATTGGGGCTTCTTCTCAGTGTCTCTGACATAGGGTTTCACTGTCCCGGGAAAGTCTCTGCTAACACCCTGCAGAGCGCTGTGCCCAATCTACAGAAACGTCTTGCGGTATCTCCTACAGGGAAAGTGCCAGGAGGGAACTGTCCATCTTGTTCTCAGTGTCTCTGAGAATTGCTCTGATTATCCCTGTGACCTCTTTGCTAAGACTCTCCAGAGAGCCGTCCTCAAAACCAACACACATCTTGACATATCTCCCACATTGATCGCAGTGTCTCCAGGAACGGCATTCAAGGAGCCAGGAACTTTTCTCCCTACACTGTCCATTGAGTTGTCCTCAAAACCAAGATACATCCTGCTATATCTCCCACATGGAAAGTGCCAGGAGGGAGAAGTGGCGATTATGTTTAGACTTTCTCGGAACTGCTTCAAATCAACTAGATATCTTTGTGCTGTAAATCTCCCAACAGCCAAACGCAAAAGCAGCAAACATCTCGCTGTATGTCCCACATCCAAAGTGCCAAGAGAGAGCTTGCTCTCCCTGTCTTTGAGTACTGTTTTCGCTGTGCCGGTTACCTCTTTGCTAACATTCTCTTCAGCGCTGCAGGGAAACCAGGAACCACGTGGAGAAGGCACCCACACTGAAAGTGCCTGGAGGGAACATTGGGGCTTCTTCTCAGTGTCTCTGACATAGGGTTTCACTGTCCCGGGAAAGTCTCTGCTAACACCCTGCAGAGCGCTGTGCCCAATCTACAGAAACGTCTTGCGGTATCTCCTACAGGGAAAGTGCCAGGAGGGAACTGTCCATCTTGTTCTCAGTGTCTCTGAGAATTGCTCTGATTATCCCTGTGACCTCTTTGCTAAGACTCTCCAGAGAGCCGTCCTCAAAACCAACACACATCTTGACATATCTCCCACATTGATCGCAGTGTCTCCAGGAACGGCATTCAAGGAGCCAGGAACTTTTCTCCCTACACTGTCCATTGAGTTGTCCTCAAAACCAATATACATCCTGCTATATCTCCCACATGGAAAGTGCCAGGAGGGAGAAGTGGCGATTATGTTTAGACTTTCTCGGAACTGCTTCAAATCAACTAGATATCTTTGTGCTGTAAATCTCCCAACAGCCAAACGCAAAAGCAGCAAACATCTCGCTGTATGTCCCACATCCAAAGTGCCAAGAGAGAGCTTGCTCTCCCTGTCTTTGAGTACTGTTTTCGCTGTGCCGGTTACCTCTTTGCTAACATTCTCTTCAGCGCTGCAGGGAAACCAGGAACCACGTGGAGAAGGCACCCACACTGAAAGTGCCTGGAGGGAACATTGGGGCTTCTTCTCAGTGTCTCTGACATAGGGTTTCACTGTCCCGGGAAAGTCTCTGCTAACACCCTGCAGAGCGCTGTGCCCAATCTACAGAAACGTCTTGCGGTATCTCCTACAGGGAAAGTGCCAGGAGGGAATTGTCGAGCTTGTTCTCAGTGTCTCTGAGAATTGCTCTGATTATCCCTGTGACCTCTTTGCTAAGACTCTCCAGAGAGCCGTCCTCAAAACCAACACACATCTTGACATATCTCCCACATTGATCGCAGTGTCTCCAGGAACGGCATTCAAGGAGCCAGGAACTTTTCTCCCTACACTGTCCATTGAGTTGTCCTCAAAACCAATATACATCCTGCTATATCTCCCACATGGAAAGTGCCAGGAGGGAGAAGTGGCGATTATGTTTAGACTTTCTCGGAACTGCTTCAAATCAACTAGATATCTTTGTGCTGTAAATCTCCCAACAGCCAAACGCAAAAGCAGCAAACATCTCGCTGTATGTCCCACATCCAAAGTGCCAAGAGAGAGCTTGCTCTCCCTGTCTTTGAGTACTGTTTTCGCTGTGCCGGTTACCTCTTTGCTAACATTCTCTTCAGCGCTGCAGGGAAACCAGGAACCACGTGGAGAAGGCACCCACACTGAAAGTGCCTGGAGGGAACATTGGGGCTTCTTCTCAGTGTCTCTGACATAGGGTTTCACTGTCCCGGGAAAGTCTCTGCTAACACCCTGCAGAGCGCTGTGCCCAATCTACAGAAACGTCTTGCGGTATCTCCTACAGGGAAAGTGCCAGGAGGGAACTGTCCATCTTGTTCTCAGTGTCTCTGAGAATTGCTCTGATTATCCCTGTGACCTCTTTGCTAAGACTCTCCAGAGAGCCGTCCTCAAAACCAACACACATCTTGACATATCTCCCTCATTGATCGCAGTGTCTCCAGGAACGGCATTCAAGGAGCCAGGAACTTTTCTCCCTACACTGTCCATTGAGTTGTCCTCAAAACCAATATACATCCTGCTATATCTCCCACATGGAAAGTGCCAGGAGGGAGAAGTGGCGATTATGTTTAGACTTTCTCGGAACTGCTTCAAATCAACTAGATATCTTTGTGCTGTAAATCTCCCAACAGCCAAACGCAAAAGCAGCAAACATCTCGCTGTATGTCCCACATCCAAAGTGCCAAGAGAGAGCTTGCTCTCCCTGTCTTTGAGTACTGTTTTCGCTGTGCCGGTTACCTCTTTGCTAACATTCTCTTCAGCGCTGCAGGGAAACCAGGAACCACGTGGAGAAGGCACCCACACTGAAAGTGCCTGGAGGGAACATTGGGGCTTCTTCTCAGTGTCTCTGACATAGGGTTTCACTGTCCCGGGAAAGTCTCTGCTAACACCCTGCAGAGCGCTGTGCCCAATCTACAGAAACGTCTTGCGGTATCTCCTACAGGGCAAGTGCCAGGAGGGAATTGTCGAGCTTGTTCTCAGTGTCTCTGAGAATTGCTCTGATTATCCCTGTGACCTCTTTGCTAAGACTCTCCAGAGAGCCGTCCTCAAAACCAACACACATCTTGACATATCTCCCTCATTGATCGCAGTGTCTCCAGGAACGGCATTCAAGGAGCCAGGAACTTTTCTCCCTACACTGTCCATTGAGTTGTCCTCAAAACCAATATACATCCTGCTATATCTCCCACATGGAAAGTGCCAGGAGGGAGAAGTGGCGATTATGTTTAGACTTTCTCGGAACTGCTTCAAATCAACTAGATATCTTTGTGCTGTAAATCTCCCAACAGCCAAACGCAAAAGCAGCAAACATCTCGCTGTATGTCCCACATCCAAAGTGCCAAGAGAGAGCTTGCTCTCCCTGTCTTTGAGTACTGTTTTCGCTGTGCCGGTTACCTCTTTGCTAACATTCTCTTCAGCGCTGCAGGGAAACCAGGAACCACGTGGAGAAGGCACCCACACTGAAAGTGCCTGGAGGGAACATTGGGGCTTCTTCTCAGTGTCTCTGACATAGGGTTTCACTGTCCCGGGAAAGTCTCTGCTAACACCCTGCAGAGCGCTGTGCCCAATCTACAGAAACGTCTTGCGGTATCTCCTACAGGGAAAGTGCCAGGAGGGAATTGTCGAGCTTGTTCTCAGTGTCTCTGAGAATTGCTCTGATTATCCCTGTGACCTCTTTGCTAAGACTCTCCAGAGAGCCGTCCTCAAAACCAACACACATCTTGACATATCTCCCACATTGATCGCAGTGTCTCCAGGAACGGCATTCAAGGAGCCAGGAACTTTTCTCCCTACACTGTCCATTGAGTTGTCCTCAAAACCAATATACATCCTGCTATATCTCCCACATGGAAAGTGCCAGGAGGGAGAAGTGGCGATTATGTTTAGACTTTCTCGGAACTGCTTCAAATCAACTAGATATCTTTGTGCTGTAAATCTCCCAACAGCCAAACGCAAAAGCAGCAAACATCTCGCTGTATGTCCCACATCCAAAGTGCCAAGAGAGAGCTTGCTCTCCCTGTCTTTGAGTACTGTTTTCGCTGTGCCGGTTACCTCTTTGCTAACATTCTCTTCAGCGCTGCAGGGAAACCAGGAACCACGTGGAGAAGGCACCCACACTGAAAGTGCCTGGAGGGAACATTGGGGCTTCTTCTCAGTGTCTCTGACATAGGGTTTCACTGTCCCGGGAAAGTCTCTGCTAACACCCTGCAGAGCGCTGTGCCCAATCTACAGAAACGTCTTGCGGTATCTCCTACAGGGAAAGTGCCAGGAGGGAACTGTCCATCTTGTTCTCAGTGTCTCTGAGAATTGCTCTGATTATCCCTGTGACCTCTTTGCTAAGACTCTCCAGAGAGCCGTCCTCAAAACCAACACACATCTTGACATATCTCCCACATTGATCGCAGTGTCTCCAGGAACGGCATTCAAGGAGCCAGGAACTTTTCTCCCTACACTGTCCATTGAGTTGTCCTCAAAACCAAGATACATCCTGCTATATCTCCCACATGGAAAGTGCCAGGAGGGAGAAGTGGCGATTATGTTTAGACTTTCTCGGAACTGCTTCAAATCAACTAGATATCTTTGTGCTGTAAATCTCCCAACAGCCAAACGCAAAAGCAGCAAACATCTCGCTGTATGTCCCACATCCAAAGTGCCAAGAGAGAGCTTGCTCTCCCTCTCTTTGAGTACTGTTTTCGCTGTGCCGGTTACCTCTTTGCTAACATTCTCTTCAGCGCTGCAGGGAAACCAGGAACCACGTGGAGAAGGCACCCACACTGAAAGTGCCTGGAGGGAACATTGGGGCTTCTTCTCAGTGTCTCTGACATAGGGTTTCACTGTCCCGGGAAAGTCTCTGCTAACACCCTGCAGAGCGCTGTGCCCAATCTACAGAAACGTCTTGCGGTATCTCCTACAGGGAAAGTGCCAGGAGGGAACTGTCCATCTTGTTCTCAGTGTCTCTGAGAATTGCTCTGATTATCCCTGTGACCTCTTTGCTAAGACTCTCCAGAGAGCCGTCCTCAAAACCAACACACATCTTGACATATCTCCCTCATTGATCGCAGTGTCTCCAGGAACGGCATTCAAGGAGCCAGGAACTTTTCTCCCTACACTGTCCATTGAGTTGTCCTCAAAACCAATATACATCCTGCTATATCTCCCACATGGAAAGTGCCAGGAGGGAGAAGTGGCGATTATGTTTAGACTTTCTCGGAACTGCTTCAAATCAACTAGATATCTTTGTGCTGTAAATCTCCCAACAGCCAAACGCAAAAGCAGCAAACATCTCGCTGTATGTCCCACATCCAAAGTGCCAAGAGAGAGCTTGCTCTCCCTGTCTTTGAGTACTGTTTTCGCTGTGCGGGTTACCTCTTTGCTAACATTCTCTTCAGCGCTGCAGGGAAACCAGGAACCACGTGGAGAAGGCACCCACACTGAAAGTGCCTGGAGGGAACATTGGGGCTTCTTCTCAGTGTCTCTGACATAGGGTTTCACTGTCCCGGGAAAGTCTCTGCTAACACCCTGCAGAGCGCTGTGCCCAATCTACAGAAACGTCTTGCGGTATCTCCTACAGGGAAAGTGCCAGGAGGGAATTGTCGAGCTTGTTCTCAGTGTCTCTGAGAATTGCTCTGATTATCCCTGTGACCTCTTTGCTAAGACTCTCCAGAGAGCCGTCCTCAAAACCAACACACATCTTGACATATCTCCCACATTGATCGCAGTGTCTCCAGGAACGGCATTCAAGGAGCCAGGAACTTTTCTCCCTACACTGTCCATTGAGTTGTCCTCAAAACCAATATACATCCTGCTATATCTCCCACATGGAAAGTGCCAGGAGGGAGAAGTGGCGATTATGTTTAGACTTTCTCGGAACTGCTTCAAATCAACTAGATATCTTTGTGCTGTAAATCTCCCAACAGCCAAACGCAAAAGCAGCAAACATCTCGCTGTATGTCCCACATCCAAAGTGCCAAGAGAGAGCTTGCTCTCCCTGTCTTTGAGTACTGTTTTCGCTGTGCCGGTTACCTCTTTGCTAACATTCTCTTCAGCGCTGCAGGGAAACCAGGAACCACGTGGAGAAGGCACCCACACTGAAAGTGCCTGGAGGGAACATTGGGGCTTCTTCTCAGTGTCTCTGACATAGGGTTTCACTGTCCCGGGAAAGTCTCTGCTAACACCCTGCAGAGCGCTGTGCCCAATCTACAGAAACGTCTTGCGGTATCTCCTACAGGGAAAGTGCCAGGAGGGAATTGTCGAGCTTGTTCTCAGTGTCTCTGAGAATTGCTCTGATTATCCCTGTGACCTCTTTGCTAAGACTCTCCAGAGAGCCGTCCTCAAAACCAACACACATCTTGACATATCTCCCACATTGATCGCAGTGTCTCCAGGAACGGCATTCAAGGAGCCAGGAACTTTTCTCCCTACACTGTCCATTGAGTTGTCCTCAAAACCAATATACATCCTGCTATATCTCCCACATGGAAAGTGCCAGGAGGGAGAAGTGGCGATTATGTTTAGACTTTCTCGGAACTGCTTCAAATCAACTAGATATCTTTGTGCTGTAAATCTCCCAACAGCCAAACGCAAAAGCAGCAAACATCTCGCTGTATGTCCCACATCCAAAGTGCCAAGAGAGAGCTTGCTCTCCCTGTCTTTGAGTACTGTTTTCGCTGTGCCGGTTACCTCTTTGCTAACATTCTCTTCAGCGCTGCAGGGAAACCAGGAACCACGTGGAGAAGGCACCCACACTGAAAGTGCCTGGAGGGAACATTGGGGCTTCTTCTCAGTGTCTCTGACATAGGGTTTCACTGTCCCGGGAAAGTCTCTGCTAACACCCTGCAGAGCGCTGTGCCCAATCTACAGAAACGTCTTGCGGTATCTCCTACAGGGAAAGTGCCAGGAGGGAATTGTCGAGCTTGTTCTCAGTGTCTCTGAGAATTGCTCTGATTATCCCTGTGACCTCTTTGCTAAGACTCTCCAGAGAGCCGTCCTCAAAACCAACACACATCTTGACATATCTCCCACATTGATCGCAGTGTCTCCAGGAACGGCATTCAAGGAGCCAGGAACTTTTCTCCCTACACTGTCCATTGAGTTGTCCTCAAAACCAAGATACATCCTGCTATATCTCCCACATGGAAAGTGCCAGGAGGGAGAAGTGGCGATTATGTTTAGACTTTCTCGGAACTGCTTCAAATCAACTAGATATCTTTGTGCTGTAAATCTCCCAACAGCCAAACGCAAAAGCAGCAAACATCTCGCTGTATGTCCCACATCCAAAGTGCCAAGAGAGAGCTTGCTCTCCCTGTCTTTGAGTACTGTTTTCGCTGTGCCGGTTACCTCTTTGCTAACATTCTCTTCAGCGCTGCAGGGAAACCAGGAACCACGTGGAGAAGGCACCCACACTGAAAGTGCCTGGAGGGAACATTGGGGCTTCTTCTCAGTGTCTCTGACATAGGGTTTCACTGTCCCGGGAAAGTCTCTGCTAACACCCTGCAGAGCGCTGTGCCCAATCTACAGAAACGTCTTGCGGTATCTCCTACAGGGAAAGTGCCAGGAGGGAACTGTCCATCTTGTTCTCAGTGTCTCTGAGAATTGCTCTGATTATCCCTGTGACCTCTTTGCTAAGACTCTCCAGAGAGCCGTCCTCAAAACCAACACACATCTTGACATATCTCCCTCATTGATCGCAGTGTCTCCAGGAACGGCATTCAAGGAGCCAGGAACTTTTCTCCCTACACTGTCCATTGAGTTGTCCTCAAAACCAATATACATCCTGCTATATCTCCCACATGGAAAGTGCCAGGAGGGAGAAGTGGCGATTATGTTTAGACTTTCTCGGAACTGCTTCAAATCAACTAGATATCTTTGTGCTGTAAATCTCCCAACAGCCAAACGCAAAAGCAGCAAACATCTCGCTGTATGTCCCACATCCAAAGTGCCAAGAGAGAGCTTGCTCTCCCTGTCTTTGAGTACTGTTTTCACTGTCCCGGTTACCTCTTTGCTAACATTCTCTTCAGCGCTGCAGGGAAACCAGGAACCACGTGGAGAAGGCACCCACACTGAAAGTGCCTGGAGGGAACATTGGGGCTTCTTCTCAGTGTCTCTGACATAGGGTTTCACTGTCCCGGGAAAGTCTCTGCTAACACCCTGCAGAGCGCTGTGCCCAATCTACAGAAACGTCTTGCGGTATCTCCTACAGGGAAAGTGCCAGGAGGGAACTGTCCATCTTGTTCTCAGTGTCTCTGAGAATTGCTCTGATTATCCCTGTGACCTCTTTGCTAAGACTCTCCAGAGAGCCGTCCTCAAAACCAACACACATCTTGACATATCTCCCTCATTGATCGCAGTGTCTCCAGGAACGGCATTCAAGGAGCCAGGAACTTTTCTCCCTACACTGTCCATTGAGTTGTCCTCAAAACCAATATACATCCTGCTATATCTCCCACATGGAAAGTGCCAGGAGGGAGAAGTGGCGATTATGTTTAGACTTTCTCGGAACTGCTTCAAATCAACTAGATATCTTTGTGCTGTAAATCTCCCAACAGCCAAACGCAAAAGCAGCAAACATCTCGCTGTATGTCCCACATCCAAAGTGCCAAGAGAGAGCTTGCTCTCCCTGTCTTTGAGTACTGTTTTCGCTGTGCCGGTTACCTCTTTGCTAACATTCTCTTCAGCGCTGCAGGGAAACCAGGAACCACGTGGAGAAGGCACCCACACTGAAAGTGCCTGGAGGGAACATTGGGGCTTCTTCTCAGTGTCTCTGACATAGGGTTTCACTGTCCCGGGAAAGTCTCTGCTAACACCCTGCAGAGCGCTGTGCCCAATCTACAGAAACGTCTTGCGGTATCTCCTACAGGGAAAGTGCCAGGAGGGAACTGTCCATCTTGTTCTCAGTGTCTCTGAGAATTGCTCTGATTATCCCTGTGACCTCTTTGCTAAGACTCTCCAGAGAGCCGTCCTCAAAACCAACACACATCTTGACATATCTCCCACATTGATCGCAGTGTCTCCAGGAACGGCATTCAAGGAGCCAGGAACTTTTCTCCCTACACTGTCCATTGAGTTGTCCTCAAAACCAAGATACATCCTGCTATATCTCCCACATGGAAAGTGCCAGGAGGGAGAAGTGGCGATTATGTTTAGACTTTCTCGGAACTGCTTCAAATCAACTAGATATCTTTGTGCTGTAAATCTCCCAACAGCCAAACGCAAAAGCAGCAAACATCTCGCTGTATGTCCCACATCCAAAGTGCCAAGAGAGAGCTTGCTCTCCCTGTCTTTGAGTACTGTTTTCGCTGTCCCGGTTACCTCTTTGCTAACATTCTCTTCAGCGCTGCAGGGAAACCAGGAACCACGTGGAGAAGGCACCCACACTGAAAGTGCCTGGAGGGAACATTGGGGCTTCTTCTCAGTGTCTCTGACATAGGGTTTCACTGTCCCGGGAAAGTCTCTGCTAACACCCTGCAGAGCGCTGTGCCCAATCTACAGAAACGTCTTGCGGTATCTCCTACAGGGAAAGTGCCAGGAGGGAACTGTCCATCTTGTTCTCAGTGTCTCTGAGAATTGCTCTGATTATCCCTGTGACCTCTTTGCTAAGACTCTCCAGAGAGCCGTCCTCAAAACCAACACACATCTTGACATATCTCCCTCATTGATCGCAGTGTCTCCAGGAACGGCATTCAAGGAGCCAGGAACTTTTCTCCCTACACTGTCCATTGAGTTGTCCTCAAAACCAATATACATCCTGCTATATCTCCCACATGGAAAGTGCCAGGAGGGAGAAGTGGCGATTATGTTTAGACTTTCTCGGAACTGCTTCAAATCAACTAGATATCTTTGTGCTGTAAATCTCCCAACAGCCAAACGCAAAAGCAGCAAACATCTCGCTGTATGTCCCACATCCAAAGTGCCAAGAGAGAGCTTGCTCTCCCTCTCTTTGAGTACTGTTTTCACTGTCCCGGTTACCTCTTTGCTAACATTCTCTTCAGCGCTGCAGGGAAACCAGGAACCACGTGGAGAAGGCACCCACACTGAAAGTGCCTGGAGGGAACATTGGGGCTTCTTCTCAGTGTCTCTGACATAGGGTTTCACTGTCCCGGGAAAGTCTCTGCTAACACCCTGCAGAGCGCTGTGCCCAATCTACAGAAACGTCTTGCGGTATCTCCTACAGGGAAAGTGCCAGGAGGGAACTGTCCATCTTGTTCTCAGTGTCTCTGAGAATTGCTCTGATTATCCCTGTGACCTCTTTGCTAAGACTCTCCAGAGAGCCGTCCTCAAAACCAACACACATCTTGACATATCTCCCACATTGATCGCAGTGTCTCCAGGAACGGCATTCAAGGAGCCAGGAACTTTTCTCCCTACACTGTCCATTGAGTTGTCCTCAAAACCAATATACATCCTGCTATATCTCCCACATGGAAAGTGCCAGGAGGGAGAAGTGGCGATTATGTTTAGACTTTCTCGGAACTGCTTCAAATCAACTAGATATCTTTGTGCTGTAAATCTCCCAACAGCCAAACGCAAAAGCAGCAAACATCTCGCTGTATGTCCCACATCCAAAGTGCCAAGAGAGAGCTTGCTCTCCCTGTCTTTGAGTACTGTTTTCGCTGTGCCGGTTACCTCTTTGCTAACATTCTCTTCAGCGCTGCAGGGAAACCAGGAACCACGTGGAGAAGGCACCCACACTGAAAGTGCCTGGAGGGAACATTGGGGCTTCTTCTCAGTGTCTCTGACATAGGGTTTCACTGTCCCGGGAAAGTCTCTGCTAACACCCTGCAGAGCGCTGTGCCCAATCTACAGAAACGTCTTGCGGTATCTCCTACAGGGAAAGTGCCAGGAGGGAACTGTCCATCTTGTTCTCAGTGTCTCTGAGAATTGCTCTGATTATCCCTGTGACCTCTTTGCTAAGACTCTCCAGAGAGCCGTCCTCAAAACCAACACACATCTTGACATATCTCCCACATTGATCGCAGTGTCTCCAGGAACGGCATTCAAGGAGCCAGGAACTTTTCTCCCTACACTGTCCATTGAGTTGTCCTCAAAACCAATATACATCCTGCTATATCTCCCACATGGAAAGTGCCAGGAGGGAGAAGTGGCGATTATGTTTAGACTTTCTCGGAACTGCTTCAAATCAACTAGATATCTTTGTGCTGTAAATCTCCCAACAGCCAAACGCAAAAGCAGCAAACATCTCGCTGTATGTCCCACATCCAAAGTGCCAAGAGAGAGCTTGCTCTCCCTGTCTTTGAGTACTGTTTTCGCTGTGCCGGTTACCTCTTTGCTAACATTCTCTTCAGCGCTGCAGGGAAACCAGGAACCACGTGGAGAAGGCACCCACACTGAAAGTGCCTGGAGGGAACATTGGGGCTTCTTCTCAGTGTCTCTGACATAGGGTTTCACTGTCCCGGGAAAGTCTCTGCTAACACCCTGCAGAGCGCTGTGCCCAATCTACAGAAACGTCTTGCGGTATCTCCTACAGGGAAAGTGCCAGGAGGGAATTGTCGAGCTTGTTCTCAGTGTCTCTGAGAATTGCTCTGATTATCCCTGTGACCTCTTTGCTAAGACTCTCCAGAGAGCCGTCCTCAAAACCAACACACATCTTGACATATCTCCCACATTGATCGCAGTGTCTCCAGGAACGGCATTCAAGGAGCCAGGAACTTTTCTCCCTACACTGTCCATTGAGTTGTCCTCAAAACCAATATACATCCTGCTATATCTCCCACATGGAAAGTGCCAGGAGGGAGAAGTGGCGATTATGTTTAGACTTTCTCGGAACTGCTTCAAATCAACTAGATATCTTTGTGCTGTAAATCTCCCAACAGCCAAACGCAAAAGCAGCAAACATCTCGCTGTATGTCCCACATCCAAAGTGCCAAGAGAGAGCTTGCTCTCCCTGTCTTTGAGTACTGTTTTCGCTGTGCCGGTTACCTCTTTGCTAACATTCTCTTCAGCGCTGCAGGGAAACCAGGAACCACGTGGAGAAGGCACCCACACTGAAAGTGCCTGGAGGGAACATTGGGGCTTCTTCTCAGTGTCTCTGACATAGGGTTTCACTGTCCCGGGAAAGTCTCTGCTAACACCCTGCAGAGCGCTGTGCCCAATCTACAGAAACGTCTTGCGGTATCTCCTACAGGGAAAGTGCCAGGAGGGAACTGTCCATCTTGTTCTCAGTGTCTCTGAGAATTGCTCTGATTATCCCTGTGACCTCTTTGCTAAGACTCTCCAGAGAGCCGTCCTCAAAACCAACACACATCTTGACATATCTCCCTCATTGATCGCAGTGTCTCCAGGAACGGCATTCAAGGAGCCAGGAACTTTTCTCCCTACACTGTCCATTGAGTTGTCCTCAAAACCAATATACATCCTGCTATATCTCCCACATGGAAAGTGCCAGGAGGGAGAAGTGGCGATTATGTTTAGACTTTCTCGGAACTGCTTCAAATCAACTAGATATCTTTGTGCTGTAAATCTCCCAACAGCCAAACGCAAAAGCAGCAAACATCTCGCTGTATGTCCCACATCCAAAGTGCCAAGAGAGAGCTTGCTCTCCCTCTCTTTGAGTACTGTTTTCACTGTCCCGGTTACCTCTTTGCTAACATTCTCTTCAGCGCTGCAGGGAAACCAGGAACCACGTGGAGAAGGCACCCACACTGAAAGTGCCTGGAGGGAACATTGGGGCTTCTTCTCAGTGTCTCTGACATAGGGTTTCACTGTCCCGGGAAAGTCTCTGCTAACACCCTGCAGAGCGCTGTGCCCAATCTACAGAAACGTCTTGCGGTATCTCCTACAGGGAAAGTGCCAGGAGGGAACTGTCCATCTTGTTCTCAGTGTCTCTGAGAATTGCTCTGATTATCCCTGTGACCTCTTTGCTAAGACTCTCCAGAGAGCCGTCCTCAAAACCAACACACATCTTGACATATCTCCCACATTGATCGCAGTGTCTCCAGGAACGGCATTCAAGGAGCCAGGAACTTTTCTCCCTACACTGTCCATTGAGTTGTCCTCAAAACCAATATACATCCTGCTATATCTCCCACATGGAAAGTGCCAGGAGGGAGAAGTGGCGATTATGTTTAGACTTTCTCGGAACTGCTTCAAATCAACTAGATATCTTTGTGCTGTAAATCTCCCAACAGCCAAACGCAAAAGCAGCAAACATCTCGCTGTATGTCCCACATCCAAAGTGCCAAGAGAGAGCTTGCTCTCCCTGTCTTTGAGTACTGTTTTCGCTGTGCGGGTTACCTCTTTGCTAACATTCTCTTCAGCGCTGCAGGGAAACCAGGAACCACGTGGAGAAGGCACCCACACTGAAAGTGCCTGGAGGGAACATTGGGGCTTCTTCTCAGTGTCTCTGACATAGGGTTTCACTGTCCCGGGAAAGTCTCTGCTAACACCCTGCAGAGCGCTGTGCCCAATCTACAGAAACGTCTTGCGGTATCTCCTACAGGGAAAGTGCCAGGAGGGAACTGTCCATCTTGTTCTCAGTGTCTCTGAGAATTGCTCTGATTATCCCTGTGACCTCTTTGCTAAGACTCTCCAGAGAGCCGTCCTCAAAACCAACACACATCTTGACATATCTCCCACATTGATCGCAGTGTCTCCAGGAACGGCATTCAAGGAGCCAGGAACTTTTCTCCCTACACTGTCCATTGAGTTGTCCTCAAAACCAATATACATCCTGCTATATCTCCCACATGGAAAGTGCCAGGAGGGAGAAGTGGCGATTATGTTTAGACTTTCTCGGAACTGCTTCAAATCAACTAGATATCTTTGTGCTGTAAATCTCCCAACAGCCAAACGCAAAAGCAGCAAACATCTCGCTGTATGTCCCACATCCAAAGTGCCAAGAGAGAGCTTGCTCTCCCTGTCTTTGAGTACTGTTTTCGCTGTGCCGGTTACCTCTTTGCTAACATTCTCTTCAGCGCTGCAGGGAAACCAGGAACCACGTGGAGAAGGCACCCACACTGAAAGTGCCTGGAGGGAACATTGGGGCTTCTTCTCAGTGTCTCTGACATAGGGTTTCACTGTCCCGGGAAAGTCTCTGCTAACACCCTGCAGAGCGCTGTGCCCAATCTACAGAAACGTCTTGCGGTATCTCCTACAGGGAAAGTGCCAGGAGGGAATTGTCGAGCTTGTTCTCAGTGTCTCTGAGAATTGCTCTGATTATCCCTGTGACCTCTTTGCTAAGACTCTCCAGAGAGCCGTCCTCAAAACCAACACACATCTTGACATATCTCCCACATTGATCGCAGTGTCTCCAGGAACGGCATTCAAGGAGCCAGGAACTTTTCTCCCTACACTGTCCATTGAGTTGTCCTCAAAACCAATATACATCCTGCTATATCTCCCACATGGAAAGTGCCAGGAGGGAGAAGTGGCGATTATGTTTAGACTTTCTCGGAACTGCTTCAAATCAACTAGATTTCTTTGTGCTGTAAATCTCCCAACAGCCAAACGCAAAAGCAGCAAACATCTCGCTGTATGTCCCACATCCAAAGTGCCAAGAGAGAGCTTGCTCTCCCTCTCTTTGAGTACTGTTTTCACTGTCCCGGTTACCTCTTTGCTAACATTCTCTTCAGCGCTGCAGGGAAACAGGAACCACGTGGAGAAGGCACCCACACTGAAAGTGCCTGGAGGGAACATTGGGGCTTCTTCTCAGTGTCTCTGACATAGGGGTTTCACTGTCCCGGGAAAGTCTCTGCTAACACCCTGCAGAGCGCTGTGCCCAATCTACAGAAACGTCTTGCGGTATCTCCTACAGGGAAAGTGCCAGGAGGGAACTGTCCATCTTGTTCTCAGTGTCTCTGAGAATTGCTCTGATTATCCCTGTGACCTCTTTGCTAAGACTCTCCAGAGAGCCGTCCTCAAAACCAACACACATCTTGACATATCTCCCTCATTGATCGCAGTGTCTCCAGGAACGGCATTCAAGGAGCCAGAACTTTTCTCCCTACACTGTCCATTGAGTTGTCCTCAAAACCAATATACATCCTGCTATATCTCCCACATGGAAAGTGCCAGGAGGGAGAAGTGGCGATTATGTTTAGACTTTCTCGGAACTGCTTCAAATCAACTAGATATCTTTGTGCTGTAAATCTCCCAACAGCCAAACGCAAAAGCAGCAAACATCTCGCTGTATGTCCCACATCCAAGTGCCAAGAGAGAGCTTGCTCTCCCTCTCTTTGAGTACTGTTTTCACTGTCCCGGTTACCTCTTTGCTAACATTCTCTTCAGCGCTGCAGGGAAAACCAGGAACCACGTGGAGAAGGCACCCACACTGAAAGTGCCTGGAGGGAACATTGGGGCTTCTTCTCAGTGTCTCTGACATAGGGTTTCACTGTCCCGGGAAAGTCTCTGCTAACACCCTGCAGAGCGCTGTGCCCAATCTACAGAAACGTCTTGCGGTATCTCCTACAGGGAAAGTGCCAGGAGGGAACTGTCCATCTTGTTCTCAGTGTCTCTGAGAATTGCTCTGATTATCCCTGTGACCTCTTTGCTAAGACTCTCCAGAGAGCCGTCCTCAAAACCAACACACATCTTGACATATCTCCCACATTGATCGCAGTGTCTCCAGGAACGGCATTCAAGGAGCCAGGAACTTTTCTCCCTACACTGTCCATTGAGTTGTCCTCAAAACCAATATACATCCTGCTATATCTCCCACATGGAAAGTGCCAGGAGGGAGAAGTGGCGATTATGTTTAGACTTTCTCGAACTGCTTCAAATCAACTAGATATCTTTGTGCTGTAAATCTCCCAACAGCCAAACGCAAAAGCAGCAAACATCTCGCTGTATGTCCCACATCCAAAGTGCCAAGAGAGAGCTTGCTCTCCCCTGTCTTTGAGTACTGTTTTCGCTGTGCCGGTTACCTCTTTGCTAACATTCTCTCAGCGCTGCAGGGAAACCAGGAACCACGTGGAGAAGGCACCCACACTGAAAGTGCCTGGAGGGAACATTGGGGCTTCTTCTCAGTGTCTCTGACATAGGGTTTCACTGTCCCGGGAAAGTCTCTGCTAACACCCTGCAGAGCGCTGTGGCCCAATCTACAGAAACGTCTTGCGGTATCTCCTACAGGGGAAAGTGCAGGAGGGAACTGTCCATCTTGTTCTCAGTGTCTCTGAGAATTGCTCTGATTATCCCTGTGACCTCTTTGCTAAGACTCTCCAGAGAGCCGTCCTCAAAACCAACACACATCTTGACATATCTCCCACATTGATCGCAGTGTCTCCAGGAACGGCATTCAAGGAGCCAGGAACTTTTCTCCCTACACTGTCCATTGAGTTGTCCTCAAAACCAAGATACATCCTGCTATATCTCCCACATGGAAAGTGCCAGGAGGGAGAAGTGGCGATTATGTTTAGACTTTCTCGGAACTGCTTCAAATCAACTAGATATCTTTGTGCTGTAAATCTCCCAACAGCCAAACGCAAAAGCAGCAAACATCTCGCTGTATGTCCCACATCCAAAGTGCCAAGAGAGAGCTTGCTCTCCCTGTCTTTGAGTACTGTTTTCGCTGTGCCGGTTACCTCTTTGCTAACATTCTCTTCAGCGCTGCAGGGAAACCAGGAACCACGTGGAGAAGGCACCCACACTGAAAGTTGCCTGGAGGGAACATTGGGGCTTCTTCTCAGTGTCTCTGACATAGGGTTTCACTGTCCCGGGAAAGTCTCTGCTAACACCCTGCAGAGCGCTGTGCCCAATCTACAGAAACGTCTTGCGGTATCTCCTACAGGGAAAGTGCCAGGAGGGAACTGTCCATCTTGTTCTCAGTGTCTCTGAGAATTGCTCTGATTATCCCTGTGACCTCTTTGCTAAGACTCTCCAGAGAGCCGTCCTCAAAACCAACACACATCTTGACATATCTCCCACATTGATCGCAGTGTCTCCAGGAACGGCATTCAAGGAGCCAGGAACTTTCTCCCTACACTGTCCATTGAGTTGTCCTCAAAACCAATATACATCCTGCTATATCTCCCACATGGAAAGTGCCAGGAGGAGAAGTGGCGATTATGTTTAGACTTTCTCGAACTGCTTCAAATCAACAATCAACTAGATATCTTTGTGCTGTAAATCTCCCAACAGCCAAACGCAAAAGCAGCAAACATCTCGCTGTATGTCCCACATCCAAAGTGCCAAGAGAGAGCTTGCTCTCCCTGTCTTTGAGTACTGTTTTCACTGTGCCGGTTACCTCTTTGCTAACATTCTCTTCAGCGCTGCAGGGAAACCAGGAACCACGTGGAGAAGGCACCCACACTGAAAGTGCCTGGAGGGAACATTGGGGCTTCTTCTCAGTGTCTCTGACATAGGGTTTCACTGTCCCGGGAAAGTCTCTGCTAACACCCTGCAGAGCGCTGTGCCCAATCTACAGAAACGTCTTGCGGTATCTCCTACAGGGAAAGTGCCAGGAGGGAACTGTCCATCTTGTTCTCAGTGTCTCTGAGAATTGCTCTGATTATCCCTGTGACCTCTTTGCTAAGACTCTCCAGAGAGCCGTCCTCAAAACCAACACACATCTTGACATATCTCCCACATTGATCGCAGTGTCTCCAGGAACGGCATTCAAGGAGCCAGGAACTTTTCTCCCTACACTGTCCATTGAGTTGTCCTCAAAACCAATATACATCCTGCTATATCTCCCACATGGAAAGTGCCAGGAGGGAGAAGTGGCGATTATGTTTAGACTTTCTCGGAACTGCTTCAAATCAACTAGATATCTTTGTGCTGTAAATCTCCCAACAGCCAAACGCAAAAGCAGCAAACATCTCGCTGTATGTCCCACATCCAAAGTGCCAAGAGAGAGCTTGCTCTCCCTGTCTTTGAGTACTGTTTTCGCTGTGCCGGTTACCTCTTTGCTAACATTCTCTTCAGCGCTGCAGGGAAACCAGGAACCACGTGGAGAAGGCACCCACACTGAAAGTGCCTGGAGGGAACATTGGGGCTTCTTCTCAGTGTCTCTGACATAGGGTTTCACTGTCCCGGGAAAGTCTCTGCTAACACCCTGCAGAGCGCTGTGCCCAATCTACAGAAACGTCTTGCGGTATCTCCTACAGGGAAAGTGCCAGGAGGGAACTGTCCATCTTGTTCTCAGTGTCTCTGAGAATTGCTCTGATTATCCCTGTGACCTCTTTGCTAAGACTCTCCAGAGAGCCGTCCTCAAAACCAACACACATCTTGACATATCTCCCTCATTGATCGCAGTGTCTCCAGGAACGGCATTCAAGGAGCCAGGAACTTTTCTCCCTACACTGTCCATTGAGTTGTCCTCAAAACCAATATACATCCTGCTATATCTCCCACATGGAAAGTGCCAGGAGGGAGAAGTGGCGATTATGTTTAGACTTTCTCGGAACTGCTTCAAATCAACTAGATATCTTTGTGCTGTAAATCTCCCAACAGCCAAACGCAAAAGCAGCAAACATCTCGCTGTATGTCCCACATCCAAAGTGCCAAGAGAGAGCTTGCTCTCCCTGTCTTTGAGTACTGTTTTCACTGTCCCGGTTACCTCTTTGCTAACATTCTCTTCAGCGCTGCAGGGAAACCAGGAACCACGTGGAGAAGGCACCCACACTGAAAGTGCCTGGAGGGAACATTGGGGCTTCTTCTCAGTGTCTCTGACATAGGGTTTCACTGTCCCGGGAAAGTCTCTGCTAACACCCTGCAGAGCGCTGTGCCCAATCTACAGAAACGTCTTGCGGTATCTCCTACAGGGAAAGTGCCAGGAGGGAACTGTCCATCTTGTTCTCAGTGTCTCTGAGAATTGCTCTGATTATCCCTGTGACCTCTTTGCTAAGACTCTCCAGAGAGCCGTCCTCAAAACAAACACACATCTTGACATATCTCCCACATTGATCGCAGTGTCTCCAGGAACGGCATTCAAGGAGCCAGGAACTTTTCTCCCTACACTGTCCATTGAGTTGTCCTCAAAACCAATATACATCCTGCTATATCTCCCACATGGAAAGTGCCAGGAGGGAGAAGTGGCGATTATGTTTAGACTTTCTCGGAACTGCTTCAAATCAACTAGATATCTTTGTGCTGTAAATCTCCCAACAGCCAAACGCAAAAGCAGCAAACATCTCGCTGTATGTCCCACATCCAAAGTGCCAAGAGAGAGCTTGCTCTCCCTGTCTTTGAGTACTGTTTTCGCTGTGCCGGTTACCTCTTTGCTAACATTCTCTTCAGCGCTGCAGGGAAACCAGGAACCACGTGGAGAAGGCACCCACACTGAAAGTGCCTGGAGGGAACATTGGGGCTTCTTCTCAGTGTCTCTGACATAGGGTTTCACTGTCCCGGGAAAGTCTCTGCTAACACCCTGCAGAGCGCTGTGCCCAATCTACAGAAACGTCTTGCGGTATCTCCTACAGGGAAAGTGCCAGGAGGGAATTGTCGAGCTTGTTCTCAGTGTCTCTGAGAATTGCTCTGATTATCCCTGTGACCTCTTTGCTAAGACTCTCCAGAGAGCCGTCCTCAAAACCAACACACATCTTGACATATCTCCCACATTGATCGCAGTGTCTCCAGGAACGGCATTCAAGGAGCCAGGAACTTTTCTCCCTACACTGTCCATTGAGTTGTCCTCAAAACCAATATACATCCTGCTATATCTCCCACATGGAAAGTGCCAGGAGGGAGAAGTGGCGATTATGTTTAGACTTTCTCGGAACTGCTTCAAATCAACTAGATATCTTTGTGCTGTAAATCTCCCAACAGCCAAACGCAAAAGCAGCAAACATCT
The DNA here is from genome assembly GCF_963924245.1 of Chroicocephalus ridibundus. Taxonomy (NCBI): domain Eukaryota; kingdom Metazoa; phylum Chordata; class Aves; order Charadriiformes; family Laridae; genus Chroicocephalus; species Chroicocephalus ridibundus. The sequence continues at coordinate 733,219 of NW_026961540.1, forward strand.
CGCTGTATGTCCCACATCCAAAGTGCCAAGAGAGAGCTTGCTCTCCCTGTCTTTGAGTACTGTTTTCGCTGTGCCGGTTACCTCTTTGCTAACATTCTCTTCAGCGCTGCAGGGAAACCAGGAACCACGTGGAGAAGGCACCCACACTGAAAGTGCCTGGAGGGAACATTGGGGCTTCTTCTCAGTGTCTCTGACATAGGGTTTCACTGTCCCGGGAAAGTCTCTGCTAACACCCTGCAGAGCGCTGTGCCCAATCTACAGAAACGTCTTGCGGTATCTCCTACAGGGAAAGTGCCAGGAGGGAACTGTCCATCTTGTTCTCAGTGTCTCTGAGAATTGCTCTGATTATCCCTGTGACCTCTTTGCTAAGACTCTCCAGAGAGCCGTCCTCAAAACCAACACACATCTTGACATATCTCCCTCATTGATCGCAGTGTCTCCAGGAACGGCATTCAAGGAGCCAGGAACTTTTCTCCCTACACTGTCCATTGAGTTGTCCTCAAAACCAATATACATCCTGCTATATCTCCCACATGGAAAGTGCCAGGAGGGAGAAGTGGCGATTATGTTTAGACTTTCTCGGAACTGCTTCAAATCAACTAGATATCTTTGTGCTGTAAATCTCCCAACAGCCAAACGCAAAAGCAGCAAACATCTCGCTGTATGTCCCACATCCAAAGTGCCAAGAGAGAGCTTGCTCTCCCTGTCTTTGAGTACTGTTTTCGCTGTGCCGGTTACCTCTTTGCTAACATTCTCTTCAGCGCTGCAGGGAAACCAGGAACCACGTGGAGAAGGCACCCACACTGAAAGTGCCTGGAGGGAACATTGGGGCTTCTTCTCAGTGTCTCTGACATAGGGTTTCACTGTCCCGGGAAAGTCTCTGCTAACACCCTGCAGAGCGCTGTGCCCAATCTACAGAAACGTCTTGCGGTATCTCCTACAGGGAAAGTGCCAGGAGGGAATTGTCGAGCTTGTTCTCAGTGTCTCTGAGAATTGCTCTGATTATCCCTGTGACCTCTTTGCTAAGACTCTCCAGAGAGCCGTCCTCAAAACCAACACACATCTTGACATATCTCCCACATTGATCGCAGTGTCTCCAGGAACGGCATTCAAGGAGCCAGGAACTTTTCTCCCTACACTGTCCATTGAGTTGTCCTCAAAACCAATATACATCCTGCTATATCTCCCACATGGAAAGTGCCAGGAGGGAGAAGTGGCGATTATGTTTAGACTTTCTCGGAACTGCTTCAAATCAACTAGATATCTTTGTGCTGTAAATCTCCCAACAGCCAAACGCAAAAGCAGCAAACATCTCGCTGTATGTCCCACATCCAAAGTGCCAAGAGAGAGCTTGCTCTCCCTGTCTTTGAGTACTGTTTTCGCTGTGCCGGTTACCTCTTTGCTAACATTCTCTTCAGCGCTGCAGGGAAACCAGGAACCACGTGGAGAAGGCACCCACACTGAAAGTGCCTGGAGGGAACATTGGGGCTTCTTCTCAGTGTCTCTGACATAGGGTTTCACTGTCCCGGGAAAGTCTCTGCTAACACCCTGCAGAGCGCTGTGCCCAATCTACAGAAACGTCTTGCGGTATCTCCTACAGGGAAAGTGCCAGGAGGGAACTGTCCATCTTGTTCTCAGTGTCTCTGAGAATTGCTCTGATTATCCCTGTGACCTCTTTGCTAAGACTCTCCAGAGAGCCGTCCTCAAAACAAACACACATCTTGACATATCTCCCACATTGATCGCAGTGTCTCCAGGAACGGCATTCAAGGAGCCAGGAACTTTTCTCCCTACACTGTCCATTGAGTTGTCCTCAAAACCAATATACATCCTGCTATATCTCCCACATGGAAAGTGCCAGGAGGGAGAAGTGGCGATTATGTTTAGACTTTCTCGGAACTGCTTCAAATCAACTAGATATCTTTGTGCTGTAAATCTCCCAACAGCCAAACGCAAAAGCAGCAAACATCTCGCTGTATGTCCCACATCCAAAGTGCCAAGAGAGAGCTTGCTCTCCCTGTCTTTGAGTACTGTTTTCGCTGTGCCGGTTACCTCTTTGCTAACATTCTCTTCAGCGCTGCAGGGAAACCAGGAACCACGTGGAGAAGGCACCCACACTGAAAGTGCCTGGAGGGAACATTGGGGCTTCTTCTCAGTGTCTCTGACATAGGGTTTCACTGTCCCGGGAAAGTCTCTGCTAACAACCTGCAGAGCGCTGTGCCCAATCTACAGAAACGTCTTGCGGTATCTCCTACAGGGAAAGTGCCAGGAGGGAACTGTCCATCTTGTTCTCAGTGTCTCTGAGAATTGCTCTGATTATCCCTGTGACCTCTTTGCTAAGACTCTCCAGAGAGCCGTCCTCAAAACAAACACACATCTTGACATATCTCCCACATTGATCGCAGTGTCTCCAGGAACGGCATTCAAGGAGCCAGGAACTTTTCTCCCTACACTGTCCATTGAGTTGTCCTCAAAACCAATATACATCCTGCTATATCTCCCACATGGAAAGTGCCAGGAGGGAGAAGTGGCGATTATGTTTAGACTTTCTCGGAACTGCTTCAAATCAACTAGATATCTTTGTGCTGTAAATCTCCCAACAGCCAAACGCAAAAGCAGCAAACATCTCGCTGTATGTCCCACATCCAAAGTGCCAAGAGAGAGCTTGCTCTCCCTGTCTTTGAGTACTGTTTTCGCTGTGCCGGTTACCTCTTTGCTAACATTCTCTTCAGCGCTGCAGGGAAACCAGGAACCACGTGGAGAAGGCACCCACACTGAAAGTGCCTGGAGGGAACATTGGGGCTTCTTCTCAGTGTCTCTGACATAGGGTTTCACTGTCCCGGGAAAGTCTCTGCTAACACCCTGCAGAGCGCTGTGCCCAATCTACAGAAACGTCTTGCGGTATCTCCTACAGGGAAAGTGCCAGGAGGGAACTGTCCATCTTGTTCTCAGTGTCTCTGAGAATTGCTCTGATTATCCCTGTGACCTCTTTGCTAAGACTCTCCAGAGAGCCGTCCTCAAAACCAACACACATCTTGACATATCTCCCTCATTGATCGCAGTGTCTCCAGGAACGGCATTCAAGGAGCCAGGAACTTTTCTCCCTACACTGTCCATTGAGTTGTCCTCAAAACCAATATACATCCTGCTATATCTCCCACATGGAAAGTGCCAGGAGGGAGAAGTGGCGATTATGTTTAGACTTTCTCGGAACTGCTTCAAATCAACTAGATATCTTTGTGCTGTAAATCTCCCAACAGCCAAACGCAAAAGCAGCAAACATCTCGCTGTATGTCCCACATCCAAAGTGCCAAGAGAGAGCTTGCTCTCCCTGTCTTTGAGTACTGTTTTCACTGTCCCGGTTACCTCTTTGCTAACATTCTCTTCAGCGCTGCAGGGAAACCAGGAACCACGTGGAGAAGGCACCCACACTGAAAGTGCCTGGAGGGAACATTGGGGCTTCTTCTCAGTGTCTCTGACATAGGGTTTCACTGTCCCGGGAAAGTCTCTGCTAACACCCTGCAGAGCGCTGTGCCCAATCTACAGAAACGTCTTGCGGTATCTCCTACAGGGAAAGTGCCAGGAGGGAACTGTCCATCTTGTTCTCAGTGTCTCTGAGAATTGCTCTGATTATCCCTGTGACCTCTTTGCTAAGACTCTCCAGAGAGCCGTCCTCAAAACAAACACACATCTTGACATATCTCCCACATTGATCGCAGTGTCTCCAGGAACGGCATTCAAGGAGCCAGGAACTTTTCTCCCTACACTGTCCATTGAGTTGTCCTCAAAACCAATATACATCCTGCTATATCTCCCACATGGAAAGTGCCAGGAGGGAGAAGTGGCGATTATGTTTAGACTTTCTCGGAACTGCTTCAAATCAACTAGATATCTTTGTGCTGTAAATCTCCCAACAGCCAAACGCAAAAGCAGCAAACATCTCGCTGTATGTCCCACATCCAAAGTGCCAAGAGAGAGCTTGCTCTCCCTGTCTTTGAGTACTGTTTTCGCTGTGCCGGTTACCTCTTTGCTAACATTCTCTTCAGCGCTGCAGGGAAACCAGGAACCACGTGGAGAAGGCACCCACACTGAAAGTGCCTGGAGGGAACATTGGGGCTTCTTCTCAGTGTCTCTGACATAGGGTTTCACTGTCCCGGGAAAGTCTCTGCTAACACCCTGCAGAGCGCTGTGCCCAATCTACAGAAACGTCTTGCGGTATCTCCTACAGGGAAAGTGCCAGGAGGGAATTGTCGAGCTTGTTCTCAGTGTCTCTGAGAATTGCTCTGATTATCCCTGTGACCTCTTTGCTAAGACTCTCCAGAGAGCCGTCCTCAAAACCAACACACATCTTGACATATCTCCCACATTGATCGCAGTGTCTCCAGGAACGGCATTCAAGGAGCCAGGAACTTTTCTCCCTACACTGTCCATTGAGTTGTCCTCAAAACCAATATACATCCTGCTATATCTCCCACATGGAAAGTGCCAGGAGGGAGAAGTGGCGATTATGTTTAGACTTTCTCGGAACTGCTTCAAATCAACTAGATATCTTTGTGCTGTAAATCTCCCAACAGCCAAACGCAAAAGCAGCAAACATCTCGCTGTATGTCCCACATCCAAAGTGCCAAGAGAGAGCTTGCTCTCCCTGTCTTTGAGTACTGTTTTCGCTGTGCCGGTTACCTCTTTGCTAACATTCTCTTCAGCGCTGCAGGGAAACCAGGAACCACGTGGAGAAGGCACCCACACTGAAAGTGCCTGGAGGGAACATTGGGGCTTCTTCTCAGTGTCTCTGACATAGGGTTTCACTGTCCCGGGAAAGTCTCTGCTAACACCCTGCAGAGCGCTGTGCCCAATCTACAGAAACGTCTTGCGGTATCTCCTACAGGGAAAGTGCCAGGAGGGAACTGTCCATCTTGTTCTCAGTGTCTCTGAGAATTGCTCTGATTATCCCTGTGACCTCTTTGCTAAGACTCTCCAGAGAGCCGTCCTCAAAACAAACACACATCTTGACATATCTCCCACATTGATCGCAGTGTCTCCAGGAACGGCATTCAAGGAGCCAGGAACTTTTCTCCCTACACTGTCCATTGAGTTGTCCTCAAAACCAATATACATCCTGCTATATCTCCCACATGGAAAGTGCCAGGAGGGAGAAGTGGCGATTATGTTTAGACTTTCTCGGAACTGCTTCAAATCAACTAGATATCTTTGTGCTGTAAATCTCCCAACAGCCAAACGCAAAAGCAGCAAACATCTCGCTGTATGTCCCACATCCAAAGTGCCAAGAGAGAGCTTGCTCTCCCTGTCTTTGAGTACTGTTTTCGCTGTGCCGGTTACCTCTTTGCTAACATTCTCTTCAGCGCTGCAGGGAAACCAGGAACCACGTGGAGAAGGCACCCACACTGAAAGTGCCTGGAGGGAACATTGGGGCTTCTTCTCAGTGTCTCTGACATAGGGTTTCACTGTCCCGGGAAAGTCTCTGCTAACACCCTGCAGAGCGCTGTGCCCAATCTACAGAAACGTCTTGCGGTATCTCCTACAGGGAAAGTGCCAGGAGGGAACTGTCCATCTTGTTCTCAGTGTCTCTGAGAATTGCTCTGATTATCCCTGTGACCTCTTTGCTAAGACTCTCCAGAGAGCCGTCCTCAAAACAAACACACATCTTGACATATCTCCCACATTGATCGCAGTGTCTCCAGGAACGGCATTCAAGGAGCCAGGAACTTTTCTCCCTACACTGTCCATTGAGTTGTCCTCAAAACCAATATACATCCTGCTATATCTCCCACATGGAAAGTGCCAGGAGGGAGAAGTGGCGATTATGTTTAGACTTTCTCGGAACTGCTTCAAATCAACTAGATATCTTTGTGCTGTAAATCTCCCAACAGCCAAACGCAAAAGCAGCAAACATCTCGCTGTATGTCCCACATCCAAAGTGCCAAGAGAGAGCTTGCTCTCCCTGTCTTTGAGTACTGTTTTCGCTGTGCCGGTTACCTCTTTGCTAACATTCTCTTCAGCGCTGCAGGGAAACCAGGAACCACGTGGAGAAGGCACCCACACTGAAAGTGCCTGGAGGGAACATTGGGGCTTCTTCTCAGTGTCTCTGACATAGGGTTTCACTGTCCCGGGAAAGTCTCTGCTAACACCCTGCAGAGCGCTGTGCCCAATCTACAGAAACGTCTTGCGGTATCTCCTACAGGGAAAGTGCCAGGAGGGAACTGTCGAGCTTGTTCTCAGTGTCTCTGAGAATTGCTCTGATTATCCCTGTGACCTCTTTGCTAAGACTCTCCAGAGAGCCGTCCTCAAAACAAACACACATCTTGACATATCTCCCACATTGATCGCAGTGTCTCCAGGAACGGCATTCAAGGAGCCAGGAACTTTTCTCCCTACACTGTCCATTGAGTTGTCCTCAAAACCAATATACATCCTGCTATATCTCCCACATGGAAAGTGCCAGGAGGGAGAAGTGGCGATTATGTTTAGACTTTCTCGGAACTGCTTCAAATCAACTAGATATCTTTGTGCTGTAAATCTCCCAACAGCCAAACGCAAAAGCAGCAAACATCTCGCTGTATGTCCCACATCCAAAGTGCCAAGAGAGAGCTTGCTCTCCCTGTCTTTGAGTACTGTTTTCGCTGTGCCGGTTACCTCTTTGCTAACATTCTCTTCAGCGCTGCAGGGAAACCAGGAACCACGTGGAGAAGGCACCCACACTGAAAGTGCCTGGAGGGAACATTGGGGCTTCTTCTCAGTGTCTCTGACATAGGGTTTCACTGTCCCGGGAAAGTCTCTGCTAACACCCTGCAGAGCGCTGTGCCCAATCTACAGAAACGTCTTGCGGTATCTCCTACAGGGAAAGTGCCAGGAGGGAACTGTCCATCTTGTTCTCAGTGTCTCTGAGAATTGCTCTGATTATCCCTGTGACCTCTTTGCTAAGACTCTCCAGAGAGCCGTCCTCAAAACCAACACACATCTTGACATATCTCCCTCATTGATCGCAGTGTCTCCAGGAACGGCATTCAAGGAGCCAGGAACTTTTCTCCCTACACTGTCCATTGAGTTGTCCTCAAAACCAATATACATCCTGCTATATCTCCCACATGGAAAGTGCCAGGAGGGAGAAGTGGCGATTATGTTTAGACTTTCTCGGAACTGCTTCAAATCAACTAGATATCTTTGTGCTGTAAATCTCCCAACAGCCAAACGCAAAAGCAGCAAACATCTCGCTGTATGTCCCACATCCAAAGTGCCAAGAGAGAGCTTGCTCTCCCTGTCTTTGAGTACTGTTTTCGCTGTCCCGGTTACCTCTTTGCTAACATTCTCTTCAGCGCTGCAGGGAAACCAGGAACCACGTGGAGAAGGCACCCACACTGAAAGTGCCTGGAGGGAACATTGGGGCTTCTTCTCAGTGTCTCTGACATAGGGTTTCACTGTCCCGGGAAAGTCTCTGCTAACACCCTGCAGAGCGCTGTGCCCAATCTACAGAAACGTCTTGCGGTATCTCCTACAGGGAAAGTGCCAGGAGGGAACTGTCCATCTTGTTCTCAGTGTCTCTGAGAATTGCTCTGATTATCCCTGTGACCTCTTTGCTAAGACTCTCCAGAGAGCCGTCCTCAAAACCAACACACATCTTGACATATCTCCCACATTGATCGCAGTGTCTCCAGGAACGGCATTCAAGGAGCCAGGAACTTTTCTCCCTACACTGTCCATTGAGTTGTCCTCAAAACCAATATACATCCTGCTATATCTCCCACATGGAAAGTGCCAGGAGGGAGAAGTGGCGATTATGTTTAGACTTTCTCGGAACTGCTTCAAATCAACTAGATATCTTTGTGCTGTAAATCTCCCAACAGCCAAACGCAAAAGCAGCAAACATCTCGCTGTATGTCCCACATCCAAAGTGCCGAGAGAGAGCTTGCTCTCCCTGTCTTTGAGTACTGTTTTCGCTGTGCCGGTTACCTCTTTGCTAACATTCTCTTCAGCGCTGCAGGGAAACCAGGAACCACGTGGAGAAGGCACCCACACTGAAAGTGCCTGGAGGGAACATTGGGGCTTCTTCTCAGTGTCTCTGACATAGGGTTTCACTGTCCCGGGAAAGTCTCTGCTAACACCCTGCAGAGCGCTGTGCCCAATCTACAGAAACGTCTTGCGGTATCTCCTACAGGGAAAGTGCCAGGAGGGAACTGTCCATCTTGTTCTCAGTGTCTCTGAGAATTGCTCTGATTATCCCTGTGACCTCTTTGCTAAGACTCTCCAGAGAGCCGTCCTCAAAACCAACACACATCTTGACATATCTCCCACATTGATCGCAGTGTCTCCAGGAACGGCATTCAAGGAGCCAGGAACTTTTCTCCCTACACTGTCCATTGAGTTGTCCTCAAAACCAATATACATCCTGCTATATCTCCCACATGGAAAGTGCCAGGAGGGAGAAGTGGCGATTATGTTTAGACTTTCTCGGAACTGCTTCAAATCAACTAGATATCTTTGTGCTGTAAATCTCCCAACAGCCAAACGCAAAAGCAGCAAACATCTCGCTGTATGTCCCACATCCAAAGTGCCAAGAGAGAGCTTGCTCTCCCTGTCTTTGAGTACTGTTTTCGCTGTGCCGGTTACCTCTTTGCTAACATTCTCTTCAGCGCTGCAGGGAAACCAGGAACCACGTGGAGAAGGCACCCACACTGAAAGTGCCTGGAGGGAACATTGGGGCTTCTTCTCAGTGTCTCTGACATAGGGTTTCACTGTCCCGGGAAAGTCTCTGCTAACACCCTGCAGAGCGCTGTGCCCAATCTACAGAAACGTCTTGCGGTATCTCCTACAGGGAAAGTGCCAGGAGGGAACTGTCCATCTTGTTCTCAGTGTCTCTGAGAATTGCTCTGATTATCCCTGTGACCTCTTTGCTAAGACTCTCCAGAGAGCCGTCCTCAAAACAAACACACATCTTGACATATCTCCCACATTGATCGCAGTGTCTCCAGGAACGGCATTCAAGGAGCCAGGAACTTTTCTCCCTACACTGTCCATTGAGTTGTCCTCAAAACCAATATACATCCTGCTATATCTCCCACATGGAAAGTGCCAGGAGGGAGAAGTGGCGATTATGTTTAGACTTTCTCGGAACTGCTTCAAATCAACTAGATATCTTTGTGCTGTAAATCTCCCAACAGTCAAACGCAAAAGCAGCAAACATCTCGCTGTATGTCCCACATCCAAAGTGCCAAGAGAGAGCTTGCTCTCCCTGTCTTTGAGTACTGTTTTCGCTGTGCCGGTTACCTCTTTGCTAACATTCTCTTCAGCGCTGCAGGGAAACCAGGAACCACGTGGAGAAGGCACCCACACTGAAAGTGCCTGGAGGGAACATTGGGGCTTCTTCTCAGTGTCTCTGACATAGGGTTTCACTGTCCCGGGAAAGTCTCTGCTAACACCCTGCAGAGCGCTGTGCCCAATCTACAGAAACGTCTTGCGGTATCTCCTACAGGGAAAGTGCCAGGAGGGAATTGTCGAGCTTGTTCTCAGTGTCTCTGAGAATTGCTCTGATTATCCCTGTGACCTCTTTGCTAAGACTCTCCAGAGAGCCGTCCTCAAAACCAACACACATCTTGACATATCTCCCACATTGATCGCAGTGTCTCCAGGAACGGCATTCAAGGAGCCAGGAACTTTTCTCCCTACACTGTCCATTGAGTTGTCCTCAAAACCAATATACATCCTGCTATATCTCCCACATGGAAAGTGCCAGGAGGGAGAAGTGGCGATTATGTTTAGACTTTCTCGGAACTGCTTCAAATCAACTAGATATCTTTGTGCTGTAAATCTCCCAACAGCCAAACGCAAAAGCAGCAAACATCTCGCTGTATGTCCCACATCCAAAGTGCCAAGAGAGAGCTTGCTCTCCCTGTCTTTGAGTACTGTTTTCGCTGTGCCGGTTACCTCTTTGCTAACATTCTCTTCAGCGCTGCAGGGAAACCAGGAACCACGTGGAGAAGGCACCCACACTGAAAGTGCCTGGAGGGAACATTGGGGCTTCTTCTCAGTGTCTCTGACATAGGGTTTCACTGTCCCGGGAAAGTCTCTGCTAACACCCTGCAGAGCGCTGTGCCCAATCTACAGAAACGTCTTGCGGTATCTCCTACAGGGAAAGTGCCAGGAGGGAATTGTCGAGCTTGTTCTCAGTGTCTCTGAGAATTGCTCTGATTATCCCTGTGACCTCTTTGCTAAGACTCTCCAGAGAGCCGTCCTCAAAACCAACACACATCTTGACATATCTCCCACATTGATCGCAGTGTCTCCAGGAACGGCATTCAAGGAGCCAGGAACTTTTCTCCCTACACTGTCCATTGAGTTGTCCTCAAAACCAATATACATCCTGCTATATCTCCCACATGGAAAGTGCCAGGAGGGAGAAGTGGCGATTATGTTTAGACTTTCTCGGAACTGCTTCAAATCAACTAGATATCTTTGTGCTGTAAATCTCCCAACAGCCAAACGCAAAAGCAGCAAACATCTCGCTGTATGTCCCACATCCAAAGTGCCAAGAGAGAGCTTGCTCTCCCTGTCTTTGAGTACTGTTTTCGCTGTCCCGGTTACCTCTTTGCTAACATTCTCTTCAGCGCTGCAGGGAAACCAGGAACCACGTGGAGAAGGCACCCACACTGAAAGTGCCTGGAGGGAACATTGGGGCTTCTTCTCAGTGTCTCTGACATAGGGTTTCACTGTCCCGGGAAAGTCTCTGCTAACACCCTGCAGAGCGCTGTGCCCAATCTACAGAAACGTCTTGCGGTATCTCCTACAGGGAAAGTGCCAGGAGGGAATTGTCGAGCTTGTTCTCAGTGTCTCTGAGAATTGCTCTGATTATCCCTGTGACCTCTTTGCTAAGACTCTCCAGAGAGCCGTCCTCAAAACCAACACACATCTTGACATATCTCCCACATTGATCGCAGTGTCTCCAGGAACGGCATTCAAGGAGCCAGGAACTTTTCTCCCTACACTGTCCATTGAGTTGTCCTCAAAACCAATATACATCCTGCTATATCTCCCACATGGAAAGTGCCAGGAGGGAGAAGTGGCGATTATGTTTAGACTTTCTCGGAACTGCTTCAAATCAACTAGATATCTTTGTGCTGTAAATCTCCCAACAGCCAAACGCAAAAGCAGCAAACATCTCGCTGTATGTCCCACATCCAAAGTGCCAAGAGAGAGCTTGCTCTCCCTGTCTTTGAGTACTGTTTTCGCTGTGCCGGTTACCTCTTTGCTAACATTCTCTTCAGCGCTGCAGGGAAACCAGGAACCACGTGGAGAAGGCACCCACACTGAAAGTGCCTGGAGGGAACATTGGGGCTTCTTCTCAGTGTCTCTGACATAGGGTTTCACTGTCCCGGGAAAGTCTCTGCTAACACCCTGCAGAGCGCTGTGCCCAATCTACAGAAACGTCTTGCGGTATCTCCTACAGGGAAAGTGCCAGGAGGGAATTGTCGAGCTTGTTCTCAGTGTCTCTGAGAATTGCTCTGATTATCCCTGTGACCTCTTTGCTAAGACTCTCCAGAGAGCCGTCCTCAAAACCAACACACATCTTGACATATCTCCCTCATTGATCGCAGTGTCTCCAGGAACGGCATTCAAGGAGCCAGGAACTTTTCTCCCTACACTGTCCATTGAGTTGTCCTCAAAACCAATATACATCCTGCTATATCTCCCACATGGAAAGTGCCAGGAGGGAGAAGTGGCGATTATGTTTAGACTTTCTCGGAACTGCTTCAAATCAACTAGATATCTTTGTGCTGTAAATCTCCCAACAGCCAAACGCAAAAGCAGCAAACATCTCGCTGTATGTCCCACATCCAAAGTGCCAAGAGAGAGCTTGCTCTCCCTGTCTTTGAGTACTGTTTTCGCTGTGCCGGTTACCTCTTTGCTAACATTCTCTTCAGCGCTGCAGGGAAACCAGGAACCACGTGGAGAAGGCACCCACACTGAAAGTGCCTGGAGGGAACATTGGGGCTTCTTCTCAGTGTCTCTGACATAGGGTTTCACTGTCCCGGGAAAGTCTCTGCTAACACCCTGCAGAGCGCTGTGCCCAATCTACAGAAACGTCTTGCGGTATCTCCTACAGGGAAAGTGCCAGGAGGGAACTGTCCATCTTGTTCTCAGTGTCTCTGAGAATTGCTCTGATTATCCCTGTGACCTCTTTGCTAAGACTCTCCAGAGAGCCGTCCTCAAAACCAACACACATCTTGACATATCTCCCACATTGATCGCAGTGTCTCCAGGAACGGCATTCAAGGAGCCAGGAACTTTTCTCCCTACACTGTCCATTGAGTTGTCCTCAAAACCAATATACATCCTGCTATATCTCCCACATGGAAAGTGCCAGGAGGGAGAAGTGGCGATTATGTTTAGACTTTCTCGGAACTGCTTCAAATCAACTAGATATCTTTGTGCTGTAAATCTCCCAACAGCCAAACGCAAAAGCAGCAAACATCTCGCTGTATGTCCCACATCCAAAGTGCCAAGAGAGAGCTTGCTCTCCCTGTCTTTGAGTACTGTTTTCGCTGTCCCGGTTACCTCTTTGCTAACATTCTCTTCAGCGCTGCAGGGAAACCAGGAACCACGTGGAGAAGGCACCCACACTGAAAGTGCCTGGAGGGAACATTGGGGCTTCTTCTCAGTGTCTCTGACATAGGGTTTCACTGTCCCGGGAAAGTCTCTGCTAACACCCTGCAGAGCGCTGTGCCCAATCTACAGAAACGTCTTGCGGTATCTCCTACAGGGAAAGTGCCAGGAGGGAATTGTCGAGCTTGTTCTCAGTGTCTCTGAGAATTGCTCTGATTATCCCTGTGACCTCTTTGCTAAGACTCTCCAGAGAGCCGTCCTCAAAACCAACACACATCTTGACATATCTCCCTCATTGATCGCAGTGTCTCCAGGAACGGCATTCAAGGAGCCAGGAACTTTTCTCCCTACACTGTCCATTGAGTTGTCCTCAAAACCAATATACATCCTGCTATATCTCCCACATGGAAAGTGCCAGGAGGGAGAAGTGGCGATTATGTTTAGACTTTCTCGGAACTGCTTCAAATCAACTAGATATCTTTGTGCTGTAAATCTCCCAACAGCCAAACGCAAAAGCAGCAAACATCTCGCTGTATGTCCCACATCCAAAGTGCCAAGAGAGAGCTTGCTCTCCCTGTCTTTGAGTACTGTTTTCGCTGTGCCGGTTACCTCTTTGCTAACATTCTCTTCAGCGCTGCAGGGAAACCAGGAACCACGTGGAGAAGGCACCCACACTGAAAGTGCCTGGAGGGAACATTGGGGCTTCTTCTCAGTGTCTCTGACATAGGGTTTCACTGTCCCGGGAAAGTGTCTGCTAACACCCTGCAGAGCGCTGTGCCCAATCTACAGAAACGTCTTGCGGTATCTCCTACAGGGAAAGTGCCAGGAGGGAACTGTCCATCTTGTTCTCAGTGTCTCTGAGAATTGCTCTGATTATCCCTGTGACCTCTTTGCTAAGACTCTCCAGAGAGCCGTCCTCAAAACCAACACACATCTTGACATATCTCCCACATTGATCGCAGTGTCTCCAGGAACGGCATTCAAGGAGCCAGGAACTTTTCTCCCTACACTGTCCATTGAGTTGTCCTCAAAACCAATATACATCCTGCTATATCTCCCACATGGAAAGTGCCAGGAGGGAGAAGTGGCGATTATGTTTAGACTTTCTCGGAACTGCTTCAAATCAACTAGATATCTTTGTGCTGTAAATCTCCCAACAGCCAAACGCAAAAGCAGCAAACATCTCGCTGTATGTCCCACATCCAAAGTGCCAAGAGAGAGCTTGCTCTCCCTGTCTTTGAGTACTGTTTTCGCTGTGCCGGTTACCTCTTTGCTAACATTCTCTTCAGCGCTGCAGGGAAACCAGGAACCACGTGGAGAAGGCACCCACACTGAAAGTGCCTGGAGGGAACATTGGGGCTTCTTCTCAGTGTCTCTGACATAGGGTTTCACTGTCCCGGGAAAGTCTCTGCTAACACCCTGCAGAGCGCTGTGCCCAATCTACAGAAACGTCTTGCGGTATCTCCTACAGGGAAAGTGCCAGGAGGGAATTGTCGAGCTTGTTCTCAGTGTCTCTGAGAATTGCTCTGATTATCCCTGTGACCTCTTTGCTAAGACTCTCCAGAGAGCCGTCCTCAAAACCAACACACATCTTGACATATCTCCCACATTGATCGCAGTGTCTCCAGGAACGGCATTCAAGGAGCCAGGAACTTTTCTCCCTACACTGTCCATTGAGTTGTCCTCAAAACCAATATACATCCTGCTATATCTCCCACATGGAAAGTGCCAGGAGGGAGAAGTGGCGATTATGTTTAGACTTTCTCGGAACTGCTTCAAATCAACTAGATATCTTTGTGCTGTAAATCTCCCAACAGCCAAACGCAAAAGCAGCAAACATCTCGCTGTATGTCCCACATCCAAAGTGCCAAGAGAGAGCTTGCTCTCCCTGTCTTTGAGTACTGTTTTCGCTGTGCCGGTTACCTCTTTGCTAACATTCTCTTCAGCGCTGCAGGGAAACCAGGAACCACGTGGAGAAGGCACCCACACTGAAAGTGCCTGGAGGGAACATTGGGGCTTCTTCTCAGTGTCTCTGACATAGGGTTTCACTGTCCCGGGAAAGTCTCTGCTAACACCCTGCAGAGCGCTGTGCCCAATCTACAGAAACGTCTTGCGGTATCTCCTACAGGGAAAGTGCCAGGAGGGAATTGTCCAGCTTGTTCTCAGTGTCTCTGAGAATTGCTCTGATTATCCCTGTGACCTCTTTGCTAAGACTCTCCAGAGAGCCGTCCTCAAAACCAACACACATCTTGACATATCTCCCACATTGATCGCAGTGTCTCCAGGAACGGCATTCAAGGAGCCAGGAACTTTTCTCCCTACACTGTCCATTGAGTTGTCCTCAAAACCAATATACATCCTGCTATATCTCCCACATGGAAAGTGCCAGGAGGGAGAAGTGGCGATTATGTTTAGACTTTCTCGGAACTGCTTCAAATCAACTAGATATCTTTGTGCTGTAAATCTCCCAACAGCCAAACGCAAAAGCAGCAAACATCTCGCTGTATGTCCCACATCCAAAGTGCCAAGAGAGAGCTTGCTCTCCCTGTCTTTGAGTACTGTTTTCGCTGTGCCGGTTACCTCTTTGCTAACATTCTCTTCAGCGCTGCAGGGAAACCAGGAACCACGTGGAGAAGGCACCCACACTGAAAGTGCCTGGAGGGAACATTGGGGCTTCTTCTCAGTGTCTCTGACATAGGGTTTCACTGTCCCGGGAAAGTCTCTGCTAACACCCTGCAGAGCGCTGTGCCCAATCTACAGAAACGTCTTGCGGTATCTCCTACAGGGAAAGTGCCAGGAGGGAATTGTCGAGCTTGTTCTCAGTGTCTCTGAGAATTGCTCTGATTATCCCTGTGACCTCTTTGCTAAGACTCTCCAGAGAGCCGTCCTCAAAACCAACACACATCTTGACATATCTCCCACATTGATCGCAGTGTCTCCAGGAACGGCATTCAAGGAGCCAGGAACTTTTCTCCCTACACTGTCCATTGAGTTGTCCTCAAAACCAATATACATCCTGCTATATCTCCCACATGGAAAGTGCCAGGAGGGAGAAGTGGCGATTATGTTTAGACTTTCTCGGAACTGCTTCAAATCAACTAGATATCTTTGTGCTGTAAATCTCCCAACAGCCAAACGCAAAAGCAGCAAACATCTCGCTGTATGTCCCACATCCAAAGTGCCAAGAGAGAGCTTGCTCTCCCTGTCTTTGAGTACTGTTTTCGCTGTGCCGGTTACCTCTTTGCTAACATTCTCTTCAGCGCTGCAGGGAAACCAGGAACCACGTGGAGAAGGCACCCACACTGAAAGTGCCTGGAGGGAACATTGGGGCTTCTTCTCAGTGTCTCTGACATAGGGTTTCACTGTCCCGGGAAAGTCTCTGCTAACACCCTGCAGAGCGCTGTGCCCAATCTACAGAAACGTCTTGCGGTATCTCCTACAGGGAAAGTGCCAGGAGGGAATTGTCGAGCTTGTTCTCAGTGTCTCTGAGAATTGCTCTGATTATCCCTGTGACCTCTTTGCTAAGACTCTCCAGAGAGCCGTCCTCAAAACCAACACACATCTTGACATATCTCCCACATTGATCGCAGTGTCTCCAGGAACGGCATTCAAGGAGCCAGGAACTTTTCTCCCTACACTGTCCATTGAGTTGTCCTCAAAACCAATATACATCCTGCTATATCTCCCACATGGAAAGTGCCAGGAGGGAGAAGTGGCGATTATGTTTAGACTTTCTCGGAACTGCTTCAAATCAACTAGATATCTTTGTGCTGTAAATCTCCCAACAGCCAAACGCAAAAGCAGCAAACATCTCGCTGTATGTCCCACATCCAAAGTGCCAAGAGAGAGCTTGCTCTCCCTGTCTTTGAGTACTGTTTTCGCTGTGCCGGTTACCTCTTTGCTAACATTCTCTTCAGCGCTGCAGGGAAACCAGGAACCACGTGGAGAAGGCACCCACACTGAAAGTGCCTGGAGGGAACATTGGGGCTTCTTCTCAGTGTCTCTGACATAGGGTTTCACTGTCCCGGGAAAGTCTCTGCTAACACCCTGCAGAGCGCTGTGCCCAATCTACAGAAACGTCTTGCGGTATCTCCTACAGGGAAAGTGCCAGGAGGGAACTGTCCATCTTGTTCTCAGTGTCTCTGAGAATTGCTCTGATTATCCCTGTGACCTCTTTGCTAAGACTCTCCAGAGAGCCGTCCTCAAAACAAACACACATCTTGACATATCTCCCACATTGATCGCAGTGTCTCCAGGAACGGCATTCAAGGAGCCAGGAACTTTTCTCCCTACACTGTCCATTGAGTTGTCCTCAAAACCAATATACATCCTGCTATATCTCCCACATGGAAAGTGCCAGGAGGGAGAAGTGGCGATTATGTTTAGACTTTCTCGGAACTGCTTCAAATCAACTAGATATCTTTGTGCTGTAAATCTCCCAACAGCCAAACGCAAAAGCAGCAAACATCTCGCTGTATGTCCCACATCCAAAGTGCCAAGAGAGAGCTTGCTCTCCCTGTCTTTGAGTACTGTTTTCGCTGTGCCGGTTACCTCTTTGCTAACATTCTCTTCAGCGCTGCAGGGAAACCAGGAACCACGTGGAGAAGGCACCCACACTGAAAGTGCCTGGAGGGAACATTGGGGCTTCTTCTCAGTGTCTCTGACATAGGGTTTCACTGTCCCGGGAAAGTCTCTGCTAACACCCTGCAGAGCGCTGTGCCCAATCTACAGAAACGTCTTGCGGTATCTCCTACAGGGAAAGTGCCAGGAGGGAACTGTCCATCTTGTTCTCAGTGTCTCTGAGAATTGCTCTGATTATCCCTGTGACCTCTTTGCTAAGACTCTCCAGAGAGCCGTCCTCAAAACCAACACACATCTTGACATATCTCCCTCATTGATCGCAGTGTCTCCAGGAACGGCATTCAAGGAGCCAGGAACTTTTCTCCCTACACTGTCCATTGAGTTGTCCTCAAAACCAATATACATCCTGCTATATCTCCCACATGGAAAGTGCCAGGAGGGAGAAGTGGCGATTATGTTTAGACTTTCTCGGAACTGCTTCAAATCAACTAGATATCTTTGTGCTGTAAATCTCCCAACAGCCAAACGCAAAAGCAGCAAACATCTCGCTGTATGTCCCACATCCAAAGTGCCAAGAGAGAGCTTGCTCTCCCTGTCTTTGAGTACTGTTTTCGCTGTGCCGGTTACCTCTTTGCTAACATTCTCTTCAGCGCTGCAGGGAAACCAGGAACCACGTGGAGAAGGCACCCACACTGAAAGTGCCTGGAGGGAACATTGGGGCTTCTTCTCAGTGTCTCTGACATAGGGTTTCACTGTCCCGGGAAAGTCTCTGCTAACACCCTGCAGAGCGCTGTGCCCAATCTACAGAAACGTCTTGCGGTATCTCCTACAGGGAAAGTGCCAGGAGGGAACTGTCCATCTTGTTCTCAGTGTCTCTGAGAATTGCTCTGATTATCCCTGTGACCTCTTTGCTAAGACTCTCCAGAGAGCCGTCCTCAAAACAAACACACATCTTGACATATCTCCCACATTGATCGCAGTGTCTCCAGGAACGGCATTCAAGGAGCCAGGAACTTTTCTCCCTACACTGTCCATTGAGTTGTCCTCAAAACCAATATACATCCTGCTATATCTCCCACATGGAAAGTGCCAGGAGGGAGAAGTGGCGATTATGTTTAGACTTTCTCGGAACTGCTTCAAATCAACTAGATATCTTTGTGCTGTAAATCTCCCAACAGCCAAACGCAAAAGCAGCAAACATCTCGCTGTATGTCCCACATCCAAAGTGCCAAGAGAGAGCTTGCTCTCCCTGTCTTTGAGTACTGTTTTCGCTGTGCCGGTTACCTCTTTGCTAACATTCTCTTCAGCGCTGCAGGGAAACCAGGAACCACGTGGAGAAGGCACCCACACTGAAAGTGCCTGGAGGGAACATTGGGGCTTCTTCTCAGTGTCTCTGACATAGGGTTTCACTGTCCCGGGAAAGTCTCTGCTAACACCCTGCAGAGCGCTGTGCCCAATCTACAGAAACGTCTTGCGGTATCTCCTACAGGGAAAGTGCCAGGAGGGAATTGTCGAGCTTGTTCTCAGTGTCTCTGAGAATTGCTCTGATTATCCCTGTGACCTCTTTGCTAAGACTCTCCAGAGAGCCGTCCTCAAAACAAACACACATCTTGACATATCTCCCACATTGATCGCAGTGTCTCCAGGAACGGCATTCAAGGAGCCAGGAACTTTTCTCCCTACACTGTCCATTGAGTTGTCCTCAAAACCAATATACATCCTGCTATATCTCCCACATGGAAAGTGCCAGGAGGGAGAAGTGGCGATTATGTTTAGACTTTCTCGGAACTGCTTCAAATCAACTAGATATCTTTGTGCTGTAAATCTCCCAACAGCCAAACGCAAAAGCAGCAAACATCTCGCTGTATGTCCCACATCCAAAGTGCCAAGAGAGAGCTTGCTCTCCCTGTCTTTGAGTACTGTTTTCACTGTCCCGGTTACCTCTTTGCTAACATTCTCTTCAGCGCTGCAGGGAAACCAGGAACCACGTGGAGAAGGCACCCACACTGAAAGTGCCTGGAGGGAACATTGGGGCTTCTTCTCAGTGTCTCTGACATAGGGTTTCACTGTCCCGGGAAAGTCTCTGCTAACACCCTGCAGAGCGCTGTGCCCAATCTACAGAAACGTCTTGCGGTATCTCCTACAGGGAAAGTGCCAGGAGGGAACTGTCCATCTTGTTCTCAGTGTCTCTGAGAATTGCTCTGATTATCCCTGTGACCTCTTTGCTAAGACTCTCCAGAGAGCCGTCCTCAAAACCAACACACATCTTGACATATCTCCCACATTGATCGCAGTGTCTCCAGGAACGGCATTCAAGGAGCCAGGAACTTTTCTCCCTACACTGTCCATTGAGTTGTCCTCAAAACCAATATACATCCTGCTATATCTCCCACATGGAAAGTGCCAGGAGGGAGAAGTGGCGATTATGTTTAGACTTTCTCGGAACTGCTTCAAATCAACTAGATATCTTTGTGCTGTAAATCTCCCAACAGCCAAACGCAAAAGCAGCAAACATCTCGCTGTATGTCCCACATCCAAAGTGCCAAGAGAGAGCTTGCTCTCCCTGTCTTTGAGTACTGTTTTCGCTGTGCCGGTTACCTCTTTGCTAACATTCTCTTCAGCGCTGCAGGGAAACCAGGAACCACGTGGAGAAGGCACCCACACTGAAAGTGCCTGGAGGGAACATTGGGGCTTCTTCTCAGTGTCTCTGACATAGGGTTTCACTGTCCCGGGAAAGTCTCTGCTAACACCCTGCAGAGCGCTGTGCCCAATCTACAGAAACGTCTTGCGGTATCTCCTACAGGGAAAGTGCCAGGAGGGAACTGTCCATCTTGTTCTCAGTGTCTCTGAGAATTGCTCTGATTATCCCTGTGACCTCTTTGCTAAGACTCTCCAGAGAGCCGTCCTCAAAACCAACACACATCTTGACATATCTCCCACATTGATCGCAGTGTCTCCAGGAACGGCATTCAAGGAGCCAGGAACTTTTCTCCCTACACTGTCCATTGAGTTGTCCTCAAAACCAATATACATCCTGCTATATCTCCCACATGGAAAGTGCCAGGAGGGAGAAGTGGCGATTATGTTTAGACTTTCTCGGAACTGCTTCAAATCAACTAGATATCTTTGTGCTGTAAATCTCCCAACAGCCAAACGCAAAAGCAGCAAACATCTCGCTGTATGTCCCACATCCAAAGTGCCAAGAGAGAGCTTGCTCTCCCTGTCTTTGAGTACTGTTTTCGCTGTCCCGGTTACCTCTTTGCTAACATTCTCTTCAGCGCTGCAGGGAAACCAGGAACCACGTGGAGAAGGCACCCACACTGAAAGTGCCTGGAGGGAACATTGGGGCTTCTTCTCAGTGTCTCTGACATAGGGTTTCACTGTCCCGGGAAAGTCTCTGCTAACACCCTGCAGAGCGCTGTGCCCAATCTACAGAAACGTCTTGCGGTATCTCCTACAGGGAAAGTGCCAGGAGGGAACTGTCCATCTTGTTCTCAGTGTCTCTGAGAATTGCTCTGATTATCCCTGTGACCTCTTTGCTAAGACTCTCCAGAGAGCCGTCCTCAAAACCAACACACATCTTGACATATCTCCCACATTGATCGCAGTGTCTCCAGGAACGGCATTCAAGGAGCCAGGAACTTTTCTCCCTACACTGTCCATTGAGTTGTCCTCAAAACCAATATACATCCTGCTATATCTCCCACATGGAAAGTGCCAGGAGGGAGAAGTGGCGATTATGTTTAGACTTTCTCGGAACTGCTTCAAATCAACTAGATATCTTTGTGCTGTAAATCTCCCAACAGCCAAACGCAAAAGCAGCAAACATCTCGCTGTATGTCCCACATCCAAAGTGCCAAGAGAGAGCTTGCTCTCCCTGTCTTTGAGTACTGTTTTCACTGTCCCGGTTACCTCTTTGCTAACATTCTCTTCAGCGCTGCAGGGAAACCAGGAACCACGTGGAGAAGGCACCCACACTGAAAGTGCCTGGAGGGAACATTGGGGCTTCTTCTCAGTGTCTCTGACATAGGGTTTCACTGTCCCGGGAAAGTCTCTGCTAACACCCTGCAGAGCGCTGTGCCCAATCTACAGAAACGTCTTGCGGTATCTCCTACAGGGAAAGTGCCAGGAGGGAACTGTCCATCTTGTTCTCAGTGTCTCTGAGAATTGCTCTGATTATCCCTGTGACCTCTTTGCTAAGACTCTCCAGAGAGCCGTCCTCAAAACCAACACACATCTTGACATATCTCCCACATTGATCGCAGTGTCTCCAGGAACGGCATTCAAGGAGCCAGGAACTTTTCTCCCTACACTGTCCATTGAGTTGTCCTCAAAACCAATATACATCCTGCTATATCTCCCACATGGAAAGTGCCAGGAGGGAGAAGTGGCGATTATGTTTAGACTTTCTCGGAACTGCTTCAAATCAACTAGATATCTTTGTGCTGTAAATCTCCCAACAGCCAAACGCAAAAGCAGCAAACATCTCGCTGTATGTCCCACATCCAAAGTGCCAAGAGAGAGCTTGCTCTCCCTGTCTTTGAGTACTGTTTTCGCTGTGCCGGTTACCTCTTTGCTAACATTCTCTTCAGCGCTGCAGGGAAACCAGGAACCACGTGGAGAAGGCACCCACACTGAAAGTGCCTGGAGGGAACATTGGGGCTTCTTCTCAGTGTCTCTGACATAGGGTTTCACTGTCCCGGGAAAGTCTCTGCTAACACCCTGCAGAGCGCTGTGCCCAATCTACAGAAACGTCTTGCGGTATCTCCTACAGGGAAAGTGCCAGGAGGGAACTGTCCATCTTGTTCTCAGTGTCTCTGAGAATTGCTCTGATTATCCCTGTGACCTCTTTGCTAAGACTCTCCAGAGAGCCGTCCTCAAAACCAACACACATCTTGACATATCTCCCTCATTGATCGCAGTGTCTCCAGGAACGGCATTCAAGGAGCCAGGAACTTTTCTCCCTACACTGTCCATTGAGTTGTCCTCAAAACCAATATACATCCTGCTATATCTCCCACATGGAAAGTGCCAGGAGGGAGAAGTGGCGATTATGTTTAGACTTTCTCGGAACTGCTTCAAATCAACTAGATATCTTTGTGCTGTAAATCTCCCAACAGCCAAACGCAAAAGCAGCAAACATCTCGCTGTATGTCCCACATCCAAAGTGCCAAGAGAGAGCTTGCTCTCCCTGTCTTTGAGTACTGTTTTCACTGTCCCGGTTACCTCTTTGCTAACATTCTCTTCAGCGCTGCAGGGAAACCAGGAACCACGTGGAGAAGGCACCCACACTGAAAGTGCCTGGAGGGAACATTGGGGCTTCTTCTCAGTGTCTCTGACATAGGGTTTCACTGTCCCGGGAAAGTCTCTGCTAACACCCTGCAGAGCGCTGTGCCCAATCTACAGAAACGTCTTGCGGTATCTCCTACAGGGAAAGTGCCAGGAGGGAACTGTCCATCTTGTTCTCAGTGTCTCTGAGAATTGCTCTGATTATCCCTGTGACCTCTTTGCTAAGACTCTCCAGAGAGCCGTCCTCAAAACCAACACACATCTTGACATATCTCCCACATTGATCGCAGTGTCTCCAGGAACGGCATTCAAGGAGCCAGGAACTTTTCTCCCTACACTGTCCATTGAGTTGTCCTCAAAACCAATATACATCCTGCTATATCTCCCACATGGAAAGTGCCAGGAGGGAGAAGTGGCGATTATGTTTAGACTTTCTCGGAACTGCTTCAAATCAACTAGATATCTTTGTGCTGTAAATCTCCCAACAGCCAAACGCAAAAGCAGCAAACATCTCGCTGTATGTCCCACATCCAAAGTGCCGAGAGAGAGCTTGCTCTCCCTGTCTTTGAGTACTGTTTTCGCTGTGCCGGTTACCTCTTTGCTAACATTCTCTTCAGCGCTGCAGGGAAACCAGGAACCACGTGGAGAAGGCACCCACACTGAAAGTGCCTGGAGGGAACATTGGGGCTTCTTCTCAGTGTCTCTGACATAGGGTTTCACTGTCCCGGGAAAGTCTCTGCTAACACCCTGCAGAGCGCTGTGCCCAATCTACAGAAACGTCTTGCGGTATCTCCTACAGGGAAAGTGCCAGGAGGGAACTGTCCATCTTGTTCTCAGTGTCTCTGAGAATTGCTCTGATTATCCCTGTGACCTCTTTGCTAAGACTCTCCAGAGAGCCGTCCTCAAAACCAACACACATCTTGACATATCTCCCACATTGATCGCAGTGTCTCCAGGAACGGCATTCAAGGAGCCAGGAACTTTTCTCCCTACACTGTCCATTGAGTTGTCCTCAAAACCAATATACATCCTGCTATATCTCCCACATGGAAAGTGCCAGGAGGGAGAAGTGGCGAT
This sequence comes from Chroicocephalus ridibundus, assembly GCF_963924245.1. Taxonomy (NCBI): domain Eukaryota; kingdom Metazoa; phylum Chordata; class Aves; order Charadriiformes; family Laridae; genus Chroicocephalus; species Chroicocephalus ridibundus. Next base: position 756,778 of record NW_026961540.1, read on the forward strand.
TATGTTTAGACTTTCTCGGAACTGCTTCAAATCAACTAGATATCTTTGTGCTGTAAATCTCCCAACAGCCAAACGCAAAAGCAGCAAACATCTCGCTGTATGTCCCACATCCAAAGTGCCAAGAGAGAGCTTGCTCTCCCTGTCTTTGAGTACTGTTTTCGCTGTGCCGGTTACCTCTTTGCTAACATTCTCTTCAGCGCTGCAGGGAAACCAGGAACCACGTGGAGAAGGCACCCACACTGAAAGTGCCTGGAGGGAACATTGGGGCTTCTTCTCAGTGTCTCTGACATAGGGTTTCACTGTCCCGGGAAAGTCTCTGCTAACACCCTGCAGAGCGCTGTGCCCAATCTACAGAAACGTCTTGCGGTATCTCCTACAGGGAAAGTGCCAGGAGGGAACTGTCCATCTTGTTCTCAGTGTCTCTGAGAATTGCTCTGATTATCCCTGTGACCTCTTTGCTAAGACTCTCCAGAGAGCCGTCCTCAAAACAAACACACATCTTGACATATCTCCCACATTGATCGCAGTGTCTCCAGGAACGGCATTCAAGGAGCCAGGAACTTTTCTCCCTACACTGTCCATTGAGTTGTCCTCAAAACCAATATACATCCTGCTATATCTCCCACATGGAAAGTGCCAGGAGGGAGAAGTGGCGATTATGTTTAGACTTTCTCGGAACTGCTTCAAATCAACTAGATATCTTTGTGCTGTAAATCTCCCAACAGCCAAACGCAAAAGCAGCAAACATCTCGCTGTATGTCCCACATCCAAAGTGCCAAGAGAGAGCTTGCTCTCCCTGTCTTTGAGTACTGTTTTCGCTGTGCCGGTTACCTCTTTGCTAACATTCTCTTCAGCGCTGCAGGGAAACCAGGAACCACGTGGAGAAGGCACCCACACTGAAAGTGCCTGGAGGGAACATTGGGGCTTCTTCTCAGTGTCTCTGACATAGGGTTTCACTGTCCCGGGAAAGTCTCTGCTAACACCCTGCAGAGCGCTGTGCCCAATC
>NW_026961541.1:0-26320 GCF_963924245.1 Chroicocephalus ridibundus
GGAATTGGTGTGGAACCAGTTAAAATGGGGCGAAACCGGTTGGAATTGGGGCAGAACCAGTTAAAATGGGTTGAAACCAATGGGAACTGGGGCGGAACCAGCTAAACTGGGGCGAAGCCAGTTGGAATTGGGGCAAAACCAGTTAAAAAGGGGCAAAACCTTTTAAAATAGGGGCGAAACCAGTTAAAATGGGGCGAAACCGGTTGGAATTGGGGCGGAACCAGTTAAAATGGGGTAAAACCTGTTAAAATGGGGTGAAACTGGTTGGAATTGGGATAAAACCAGTTAAAACGGGGCAAAACCAGCGGGAATTGGGGCAGAACCAGTTAAAATGGGGTGAAACCAGTGGGAAGTGGGGTGAAACCAGTGGGAATTGGTGCGAAACCAGTTAAAACGGGGCAAAACCAGTGGGAATTGGGGCGGAGCCAGTTAAAATGGGGGGAAACCAGTGGGAATTGGGGTGAAACCAGCGGGAATTGGGGTGAAACCAGTTAAAATGGGGCGGAACCAGTGGGAATTGGGAGAAACCAGTGGGAATTGGGGTGAAACCAGTTAAAATGGGGCGGAACCAGTCGGAATTGGGGCGGAACCAGCTAAAATGGGGTAAAACCAGTGGGAATTGGGGTGAAACCAGTGGGAATTGGTGCGAAACCAGTTAAATGTAGTGAAACCAGTGGGAATTGGGGTGAAACCAGCGGGAATTGGGGCGGGGAACCAGTGGGAATTGGGGCGGAACCAGCGGGAATTGGTGCGAAACCAGTTAAAATGGGGTAAAACCAGTGGGAATTGGGGCGAAACCAGTTAAAATGGGGTGAAACCAGTTAAAATGGGGTGAAACCAGCGGGAATTGGGGTGAAACCAGTGGGAATTGGGGCGAAACCAGTGGGAATTGGTGCGAAACCAGTTAAAATGGGGTGAAACCAGCAGGAATTGGTGCGAAACCAGTTAAAATGGGGTGAAACCAGCGAGAATTGGGGCGAAACCAGTGGGAATTGGGGCGAAACCAGTGGGAATTGGGGTGAAACCAGTGGGAAGTGGGGTGAAACCAGTGGGAATTGGGGCGGAACCAGTTAAAACGGGGCAAAACCAGCGGGAATTGGGGCGGAGCCAGTTAAAATGGGGTGAAACCAGCGGGAACTGGGGTGAAACCAGTGGGAATTGGGGCGGAACCAGTTAAAACGGGGCAAAACCAGCGGGAATTGGGGCGGAGCCAGTTAAAATGGGAGGAAACCAGCGGGAACTGGGGGTGAAACCAGTTAAAATGGGGCGGAACCAGCTAAAATAGGGCAAAACCAGCTAAAATGGGGTAAAACCAGTGGGAATTGGGGTGAAACCAGTGGGAATTGGTGCGAAACCAGCTAAAATAGGGCAAAACCAGCTAAAATGGGGTAAAACCAGTGGGAATTGGGGTGAAACCAGTGGGAATTGGTGCGAAACCAGTTAAAATGGGGTAAAACCAGTGGGAATTGGGGTGAAACCAGCGGGAATTGGGGCGGAACCAGCGGGAATTGGGGCGGAACCAGTGGGAATTGGGGTGGAGCCAGTTAAAATGGGGTGAAACCAGCGGGAATTGGGGCGGAACCAGCGGGAATTGGGGCGGAGCCAGTTAAAATGGGGTAAAACCAGTGGGAATTGGGGTGAAACCAGCGGGAATTGGGGTGAAACCAGTTAAAATGGGGCGGAACCAGTCGGAATTGGGGCGGAACCAGCTAAAATGGGGTGAAACCAGCGGGAATTGGGGCGAAACCAGTGGGAATTGGGGCGAAACCAGTTAAAATGGGTGAAACCAGCGAGAATTGGGGCGGGAACCAGCGGGAATTGGGGCGGAACCAGCGGGAATTGGGGCGGGAACCAGAGGGAATTGGGGCGGGGAACCAGTTAAAGTGGGGCGGAAGGGCGGGAGTCGGGGCCTGTCCTCACCCCTCTCCTCCTCGCTCTCCTCCGGGCAGGACGAGGACTCGCTGCCCGACGTCTTCTCCTCCTCCTCCTCCTCCTCCTCCTCCTCCTCCTCCTCCTCCTCGTCCTCCTCCTCCTCCTCCTCCTCCTCCTCCTGCGTGCCGAGGGGGACGTTCCGGCTGCCGGGCGCGGCGGTGGCCTCGGCGTGGCGACCCCTCAGGTAGCGCCATCGGGCGGCGGCGAAGGAGAAGTCGGGGTCGGCCAGGAGGGCGCCGGGGGGGGGCCCCAGGCCGTGCCGCGCCGCCCCCGCAGCAGCTCGGCGTCGTGGTGACCCCGCTGCCACCAGGGCGGCAGGTCGGGCCCCGGCGGGGGACACAGGGCCAGGCGCGGCAGCAGCAGCGGGTGCCGCAGGACCTGCTCCCGCAGCAGGCGCAGCAGCGAGAGGCGACGCAAACCCCGCGAGGCCCGGGCCGGAGAGACGTGGCGCCACCGCCAGCGACGGGTCGGGGGGCTCTGCCAGCAGGAGGGAGAGCAGCCGTCACCCAGGGGCCTCCAGACCCCACGGAGAGGCCTCCAAACCCCACGGAGATGCCTCCAGACCCCCACGGAGATCCTCCAAACCCACGGAGATGCCTCCAGACCCCACGGAGATCCTCCAAACCCCACCGAGTGGCCTCCAGACCCCACGGAGATCCTCCAAACCCCACGGAGATGCCTCCAGACCCTACGGAGATCCTCCAAACCCCACGGAGAGGCCTCCAGACCCTACAGAGATCCTCCAAACCCCACGGAGATCCTCCAAACCCCACGGAGATCCTCCAAACCCCACGGAGATGCCTCCAGACCCTACGGAGATCCTCCAAACCCCACGGAGAGGCCTCCAGACCCACGGAGATGCCTCCAAACCCTACGGAGATGCCTCCAAACCCCACCGAGATGCCTCCAAACCCCACCGAGATGCCTCCAAACCCTACGGAGATGTCTCCAAACCCCACCGAGAGGCCTCCAGACCCCACGGAGATGCCTCCAAAGCCCACGGAGATGCCTCCAAACCCCACGGAGATGCCTCCAAACCCACCGAGATGCCTCCAAACCCTACGGAGATGCCTCCAGACCCTACAGAGATGCCTCCAGACCCCACAGAGATGCCTCCAGACCCCACGGAGATGTCTCCAAACCCCACCAAAATGCCTCCAAACCCCACCGAGATGCCTCCAAACCCCACCGAGATGCCTCCAGACCCCACCGAGGTGCCTCCAAACCCCACCGAGATGCCTCCAAACCCCACCGAGATGCCTCCAAACCCCACCGAGAGGCCTCCAAACCCACCGAGATGCCTCCAAACCCCACCGAGGTGCCTCCAGACCCCACCAAGAGGCCTCCAGACCCCACGGAGATGCCTCCAGACCCCACGGAGATGCCTCCAGACCCCACCGAGGTGCCTCCAAACCCCACCGAGGTGCCTCCAAACCCCACCGAGGTGCCTCCAAACCCCACCGAGAGGCCTCCAGACCCCACTGAGATGCCCCTAGACCCCACTTATCTCCCCGGGCGCGGCCCCAGCTGTCCGTGGGGACGTCCCCCCCCTCGCCCGAAGGCTCCCCGAGCGTCCCCGTACCGTCTCCCGGGGCGGGGGGCAGGCGGCAAACCTGCCGGCACATGGCGACGAAACCGTGGAAGAACTTGGTGAGGTTCTCGTCCGTCTTCTTCTCCAACCTGGCCAAAGTCCGGAACCGACCCCAACGGAACCTTCCGGCGTCGGGATCGAATTCCACCCCGAAAGTCGAAGCCACGCGATAGAAATCCGCTTGCTCTCGACGGGTCCACCTGCCCCCCAAGTAGCCAGAACCCAAAAAGGTCTTCTTCAGAGAGAGGCGGGGGGGGGGAGCGGACCCCCAGAACCCAAGGGTGGAGGTTCCAGACCCCCAAGTGCCACTTGTGGGGCTGCTGCGCCCCATAACCACCGAGGTCCTGCATCTCCAGAACGTCGGGGCCGAGGTTCCTCTGGCCCCAGAAGGTGCGGCATGAGGTTCCCGCGCCCCATAACCACCGAGGATGGGGGGCCCGCCCCCCGAGGACGGTCAGTTATGGGGTCCCGCGCCCCATAACTACCCAGGACGGGGGGGGCCTGCACCCCCAACTGCCACTTCTGGGGGTCCTGCGCCCCATAACCATCAAGGTCCCGCATCTCAAGAACATGCAGCATGAGTTCCCGCGCCCCATAACCACCGAGGATGGGGGGCCCGCCCCCCGAGAACGTCAGTTATGGGGTCCCGCGCCCCGTAACTACCCAGGACGGGGGGGGGCCTGCACCCCAAACCCCCCCTCCGTGAGGTCCCAGCCCCCCAAATCCCCCCTCTGTGGGGTCACAGCCCCCCAAACCTCCTTCCGGGACCCCCAAATCCCCCCCAAATCCCCCTTCTATGGGGTCCCAGCCCCCCAAAATCCGCCCCACGGCCCCCAAGGCCCCCCCAAATTCCCTCTATGGGGTCCCCAGCCCCCCAAATTCCCCTCCACCACCCCCAAGTCCCCCCCAAAACCCCCCTCTATGGGGTCCCAGCCCCCCAAAATCCCCCTCCATGACCCCCAAGCCCCCCCGTAAGGGCTCTAATCCCCCCAAAACCCCCCTCTATGGGGTCCCAGCCCCCCAAAATCCCCTTCCACGACCCCCAAGACCCCCCAAATCCCCCTCTATGGGGTCCCAGCCCCCCAAAATCCCCCCAAGGCCCCCAAAGCCCCCCAAAATCCCCCCATAGAAGCTCCCAGCCCCCCCCAAACCCCCCTCTATGGGGTCCCAGCCCCCCAAAATCCCCCTCTATGGGGTCCCAGCCCCCCAAAATCCCCCTCTATGGGGTCCCGGCCCCCCCAAATGCCCCTCCGGGGGTCCGGGCCCCCCCGTACCGCTGCTGTTTCTCCCTGCGGGCCATCTCCTTCAGCTTGCAGGTGGCCTCGCAGCGGCGCCGGCGCCTCTCGCCCCGGGGCTCGGCGGGTTCCGGGGGCGGGGGCCGGCGGCGGCAGGACCTCTGGCAAGCCGGCCACCAGGCGACGCAGGCGGGAGGTCAGCACCGAGGCCGGGGGCCAGGAGGGCTGTTGGCCGGGCTGGGGGGGTTGGCCTACGGGGCGGCGGGGAGGTACGGAGGGTCAGGAGGGGGCCTGCGGGTCACCGTGGGGGCCCTACGGGGCTCCTCAAGGTCCTTCTGGACCTTCTCGAGGTCTTTATGGGTCTCCTCGGGGTTCCTATGGGTCTCCCTGGGGTTCTACGGGCTCCTCGGGGTCTTTATGGACCTTCTTGAGGTCTTTATGGGTCTCCTCGGGGTTCCTATGGGTCTCCCTGGGGTTCTACGGGGCTCCTTGGGGTCCTTATGGGGCTTCTTCAAGTCTTTATGGACCTTCTTGAGGTCTTCATGGGCCTCCTCGAGGTCCTTATGGGTCTCCCTGGGGTCCTTATGGGGCTCCTTAAGGTCTTTATGGACCTCCTTGAGGTCTTTATGGGTCTCCTTGGGGTCTTTATGGACCTCCTTGAGGTCTTATGGGTCTCCTCGGGGTCTATGGGTCTCCCTGGGTTCTAACGGGTCTCCTCGGGGTCTTTATGGACCTTCTTGAGGTCTTTATGGGTCTCCTGGGGGTTCTATGGGTCTTCTCGAGGTCCCCATGGGTCTCCTTGAGGTCTTTATGGGTCTCCTGGGGGTTCTACGGGTCTTCTCGAGGTCCCTATGGGTCTCCTTGGGGTTCTATGGGTCTTCTCGAGGTCCCCATGGGTCTCCTTGGGGTCCTTATGGGTCTCCTGGGGGTTCTATGGGTCTCCACGGGGTTAGAGGTGGCCCCCGAGGGATCCTACGGGTCTCCCGGGGGTCACTGTGGGTTTCCTCGGCCTCCCACAGGGACGCTATGGGGCTGGGGGGGGGGGGGGGATGTCTCCCGGGGGGGGGGGTGGGGCCGCCCTATGGGGCAGAGACCCTCCCTATAGGGTTACCTTCGTCCCCCGTCCACCACCGAAATCTCCTCGTCCAGCAGCATCAAGGGGTCGCCCTGGGGCAAAGAAATGGGGGGGGGGGGGGGGGTGTCACCTCACCGCGTCGTCGTGTCCCCCCCCCCCATTTTAGGCCTCTATGGGGCAGGGGAGGGGGGGGCACATATGGGGCAGGGGAGGGGGGGGTGGATTTTACCTCTTCGTCCACGTCTTTGCCCCCCCCGGCAGGGGCCGGTATTCGGGGTCCTCGCACTCTTTTTCGAAATCCACCCTGGGCGGAATAAAAATGGGACTTTTCGGGGGGGGGCGGTGCCCGAAATTTCCGCCCCGCCCCCAAAAAGGCCGGAAATCACCCCAAATATAACACCCCCCCCCCCTTTTTTTTTTAATTTTTGTTTCTTTTCAGGTGCCTCAGCCGTTTCGGGTTCAACTCAACCCAGCCCGCAGCCGGTCGGTATTAGCATGGCATGGTCGTCATCGGCACCCCGAAAAATTAAGGGGGGACCCCAAAATTGGGGGGGGAACCCGAAAAATTGAAGGGGGGGCCCCAAAATATAGAAATAGGGGGGTGGGGGGGTCAGAAGTGGGGCGAAAACGGGGGGAAAAACGGGGCTGGGGGAAGGGGGAAATATGGGGTGGGGTGGGGATAAAAATGGGGGGGGGGGGGCTAGCGAAAAGTAAAGGGGGGGCAACCAAAATTTTGGGGGGGGGGGGGGGGGGGGCGGGGGGGGGTGTTAAAGGGGGGGTCGGGATGCGTCAAACAGGGCCCAGAGCAGCCGGAAACCGAGTCAAAAAACGCCCCGAAAAAAGGCCTCAGAACATCCCAAAATGGGGTTAAAACATCCTAAAAAGGGGTCAGGACACCCCAAAAAACCCCAAAACCCCCCAAAATGGGTCAAAACCCCCAAAAAAGGGATCGGGACACCCCCAAAAAAACCCCAAAACGGGGTCGGGATGCGTCAAACAGGGCCTAGAGCAGCCAAAAAACGAGTCAAAAAACGCCCCGAAAAAAGGCCTCAGAACGCCCCAAAATGGGGTTAAAACATCCTAAAAAGGGGTCAGGACACCCCAAAAACCCCAAAACCCCCCCAAAATGGGTCAAACCCCCCCAAAATGGGGTCAGGACACCCAAAACCGGGGTCCGGACGTGTCAAACGGGGCCTAGAGCAGCCGAAAGAGGAGTCAAAAACCGCCCCCAAAAAGGCCTGAAAACGCCCCCAAAATGGGGTCGAATCACCCCAAAACAGGGTCGAAACGCCCCAAAATGGGGTCAGGAAACCCAAAAAGGGGTCAAACCCCCCAAAATGGGGTCAGGACACCCCAAAAAAAACCCCAAAACGGGGTCGGGACGCGCTAAACAGGGCCCAGAGCAGCCAAAATACGAGTCAAAAAATGCACCAAAAAAAGGCCTCAGAACGCCCCAAAATGGGGTCAAAACACCCTAAAAAAGGGGTCAGGACACCCCAAAAAACCCCAAACCCCCCAAAATGGGGTCAAAACCCCCAAAAAAGGGATCGGGACACCCCAAAAAAACCCCAAAACGGGGGTCGGGACACGTTAAACAGGGCCTAGAGCAGCCAAAATACGAGTCAAAAAACGCCCCAAAAAAAGGCCTCAGAACGCCCAAAATGGGGTCAAAACATTGTAAAAAGGGGTCAGGACACCCCAAAAAAACCCAAACCCCCCAAATGGGGTCAAAATCCCCAAAAAGGGGTCGGGACACCCCAAAAAAAACCCCAAAACGGGGTCGGGACACGTTAAACAGGGCCTAGAGCAGCCGGAAAACGAGTCAAAAAACACCCCAAAAAAAGGCCTCAGAACGTCCCAAAATGGGTCAAAACACCCTAAAAAGGGGTCAGGACACCCCAAAAAACCCCAAAACCCCCCAAATGGGGTCAAAACCCCAAAAAAGGGGTCGGGACACCCCAAAAAAACCCCAAAACGGGGTCGGGACACGTTAAACAGGGCCTAGAGCAGCCAAAAAACGAGTCAAAAAACGCCCCAAAAAAAGGCCTCAGAACACCCCAAAATGGGGTCAAAACATCCTAAAAAGGGGTCAGGACACCCCAAAAAACCCCCGGACCCACCAAAATGGGTCAAACCCCCCCAAAATGGGGTCAGGACACCCAAAACCGGGGTCGGGACGTGTCAAACGGGGCCTAGAGCAGCCGAAAGAGGAGTCAAAAACCGCCCCCAAAAAGGCCAGAATTTGGGTCAAATCCCGCCCCCCCGCCCCCGGAAGGGGCTGGAAAGGCCCCGAATCGGGGGTTTGTGCCCCCAGACTCACCCCTCGCCGGCGTCCGGGCGCTGCTCGGCGGCCACGGCCTTGTCGTCGGGGCGGCCGGCCTTCTCCAGGAAGCAGAGCGCGGGGTCGGCCCTCATGGTGTTGTACTTCTCGTAGCCTGGGTCCCGCCCCCCCCCGAAAAAAAAACCCCAAAACCGTCAAAAAAAACCCCAAAAAAAAACACCCCGCCCCCGCTTCCGCCGGATTTTACCTCCAAAGCCGGGGTGTCCCCCCCCGCCCCCCAGCCCCGGGTCCGTACCGTGTTTGAAGACCCCGATGAGGAGGGATTTGTCGGCTTCGGCGTCCCACCAGGAGGTGGGGACCTCCAGCTGCTCCACCAAGGGGAACCAGATGTCGATCTCGCTGTGGGGCGGGAAGAAAATGGGGGGGGTGGGTCCTGGGGGAGCCCGAAAGCGGGGGTTGGGGTAACCCCCAGGGACCCAAAAGTGGGGCTGGAGAACCTCAAGGAGGTGCTGGAGAACCTCAACCCACCCCACAGAGGTTCTGGAGGATCTCAAGGAGGTTCTGGAGAACCTCGAACCACCCCACAGAGGGTCTGGAGCATCTCAAAGAGGGTCTGGAGAACCTTGAACCACCCCGAAGAGGGTCTGGAGAACCTCAACCCACCCCGAAGAGGGTCTGGAGAACCTCAACCCACCCAGAAGAGGGTCTGGAGGATCTCAAGGAGGCTCTGGAGAACCTCCAGGAGGTTGTGGAGAACCTCAACCACCCCAAAGAGGTTCTGGAGGATCTCAAGGAGGTTCTGGAGGACCTCAAACCACCCCAAAGAGGGTCTGGAGGATCTCAAAGAGGTTCTGGAGGACCTCCAGGAGGTTCTGGAGAACCTCAAACCACCCCAAAGAGGTTCTGGAGGATCTCAAAGAGGTTCCAGAGGACCTCAAACCACCCCAAAGAGGTTCTGGAGGATCTCAACCCACCCCAAAGAGGTTCTGGAGGATCTCAAGGAAGTTCTGGAGAACCTCAACCACCTCAAAGAGGTTATGGAGGATCTCAAAGAGATTCTGGAGAACCTCGAACCACCCCAAAGAGGGTCTGGAGGATCTCAAGGAGGTTCTGGAGGACCTCAAACCACCCCAAAGAGGGTCTGGAGAACCTCAACCACCCCAAAGAGCTTCTGGAGGATCTCAAAGAGGTTCTGGAGGACCTCCAGGAGGTTCTGGAGAACCTGAAACCACCCCAAAGAGGTTCTGGAGAACCTCAACCACCCCAAAGAGGTTCTGGAGGACCTCAAAGAGGTTCTGGAGGACCTCAAACCACCCCAACGAGGTTCTGGAAGATTCTCAAAGAGGTTCTGGAGGACCTCGAACCATCCCAAAGAGGTTGTGGAGAATCTCAAGGAGGTTCTGGAGGACCTCAAACCACCCCAACGAGGTTCTGGAAGATTCTCAAAGAGGTTCTGGAGAACCTTGAACCACCCCAAAGAGGTTCTGGAGGACCTTGAACCACCCCAAAGAGGTTCTGGAGAACCTTGAATCACCCCGAAGAGCTCCTGGAGGATCTCAAGGAAGTTCTGGAGGACTTCCAGGAGGTCCTGGAGAACCTCAACCCATCCCACGAAGGTTCTGGAGGACCTCGAGCCGCCCCGAAGAGGTTGCGGAGGATCTCGAGGAAGTTCTGGAGACCCTCCAGGAAGGTCCCGCCGCCTCACCTGGCCACCGCCCCCGCCAGGACCTTCTCCGCCTGTTCCCCGATGACCTCCTGCCGCAGGTAGTAGAGCATCCGCACCCTCAGCAGGACCCTGCCGGGGGACGGGGAGAGGCTGGGCCACCGGGGAGGAGAAGAACCACCCACCCGAGGAGGGAAGGGCTGGGGAGGGTCGGGTTGGAGAAGACCCGCCGCCGGTGGCCGCCCAGGAGAGCCCAACCCACTTGTTGCACTGGTGTTTGAGGTGCTTCTTGTAGCTCTCGTCCTGGAAGAGGGCGTCGGGGTCGTATCTCCGGATCCACTCGGCTTTTTGGAGATCGAAGGAATTCTGCGCTTTCACCTTCTTCCCCTTCCGGCCCCGAGGAACCGGGATGGAAAGCCCTTGGGGTGGGACGGAGAAGACCAACGTCAAAGGCAAGGACCTTCCAAGAGAGGTCCCGGCGTCGGGTTCCACCGCCCAACCGCCACCGGTCAAACGGCCCGGCAGGACCTCACCGGAGTGGTTCTGGAGCTCCTTGGTCTTGCCGTTTTCCGTAGGGCTGATGAGGTCCCAGATGAAGCTCTTGATGTTCTCGTCGCCCCGGTAATGGAGAAGACAATACACCAGGATGGTCCGGCAGATGGTCTCCACGTCCCGTTCCGAAAGGCGGCGTTTGAAACGGCCGTGGGTCAGGATCTCCCGCCAACGGCCCCACCTGAACGGGGAGGAGAGGAGAAGGTCGGGGAGGTCCTCGGAGGGGGAGGGGGCGGGCCCCAGCTCTCCGAACATCTCGTGGTTGCCACCAGAACGCACGTCCATCCAGATGTCACCACCAAAACCCACCTAGACTTAGATCTGGTCCGTGTTCTCCACCAAGAACCTCCTGGTGGTTGCCACCAGAGCAGATCTGGACCTGGCCTACGTTCTCCACCAAGAACCTCCTCGTGGTTGCCACCAGAACCCACCTCAACCTTCATCTGGTCCATATCCTCCACTAAGAACCTCCTCGTGGTCACCACCAGAACCCACCTCAACCTTCATCTGGTCCATATCCTCCACTAAGAACCTCCTCGTGGTCGCCACCAGAACCCACCTCAAGCTGGATCCATCTTCTCCCTCCCCCGAGAACCTCCTCGTGGGTGCCACCAGAACCCACCTCGACCTACGTCTGGTCCATGTTCTCCACCAAGAACCTCCTGGTGGTTGCCACCAGAGCAGATCTGGACCTGGCCTACGTTCTCCACCAAGAACCTCCTCGTGGTTGCCACCAAAACACACCTTGACCTACATCTGGTCCATGTTCTCCACCAAGAACCTCCTCGTGGTTGCCACCAAGACCCACCTTGAGCTGGATCCACCTTCTCCCTCCCCTGAGAACCTCCTGGTGGTTGCCACCAAAACACACCTCGAGCTGCTCTATGTTCTCCACCAAGAACCTCTTCACGGTTGCCACCAGAACCCACCTCCACCTACCTCTGGTCCACGTTCTTCACCAAGAACCTCCTGGTGGTTGCCACCAAAAGCCACCTCGAGCTGGCTCCGCCTCCTCCCTCCCCCCAGCACCTCCCCGGTGGTCTCCACCGAAGCCCCCGTGAGCCCCCCCCGTCCTCACCCGTAGACCAGGAGATGTTTCTCCACCCGGAAGCAGTCGGTCCGCCCGTAAGGGTGGTGCAGGCTCTGCTGGTGGGGCTGCTGGTGGTGGGGGTGGGGGTGGTGGTGGGGCTGGTGGTGGTGGTGGGGGGGGTGGTGGTGGTGGTGCCTCTCGTGGCGCCGGGACCTGGGTTTCTCCTCGTCTTCGCTCTCCAGGTCGGAAAACTCCACCAGGTCGTCGTCCCGGAGGGTGCTGAAGTGCCTCGTCTGCTTCCTCACCCGCGGCGTGTCGATCACCAGGTTGTTCTGCTCCCACCAGGACGGAGAAGACACCTCGAGGTCCAGGTCAACGCCTGCCGTCTCCCTCCTCCGTCCACCGCCCCCTCCCCCACCCTTCGGCGTCTTCTCCCACCTTGCTGTTGAGAAGCTCCAGGTCCAAGTCGGCTTTTTTGGCCCATTTCTGCCAAAAGTTGGGGTCGTCCAAAGCGATGTCCGTGCGGTTTTCCGAAGCCACGAAACTGGCCTGAAACGACCCAAAAAAAACCCCAAAGACCCCGTGAAACGTCTCGCGGATCCCACCCCGGGAGGGGACGCCTACGTTCTCCACCAAGAACCTCCTCGTGGTTGCCACCAAGACCCACCTTGAGCTGGATCCACCTTCTCCCTCCCCTGAGAACCTCCTGGTGGTTGCCACCAGAACCCACCTCGACCTACGTCTGGTCCGTGTTCTCCACCAAGAACCTCCTGGTGGTTGCCACCAGAGCAGATCTGGACCTGGCCTACGTTCTCCACCAAGAACCTCCTTGTGGTTGCCACCAAGACCCACCTTGAGCTGGATCCATCTTCTCCCTCCCCCGAGAACCTCCTCGTGGTTGCCACCAGAACACACCTCGACCTACGTCTGGTCCGTGTTCTCCACCAAGAACCTCTTGGTGGTTGCCACCAGAGCAGATCTGGACCTGGCCTACGTTCTCCACCAAGAACCTCCTTGTGGTTGCCACCAAGACCCACCTTGAGCTGGATCCATCTTCTCCCTCCCCCGAGAACCTCCTCGTGGTTGCCACCAGAACCCACCTCGACCTACGTCTGGTCCGTGTTCTCCACCAAGAACCTCCTGGTGGTTGCCACCAGAGCAGATCTGGACCTGGCCTACGTTCTCCACCAAGAACCTCCTGGTGGTTGCCACCAGAGCAGATCTGGACCCGGCCTACGTTCTCCACCAAGAACCAAGACGGACGGACGGAGGGAGAAGTCCCCACCCCGTGGGAGATACCTTGGCGAAGGTGGAGCCCTTGCCCTCGCTCTCGATGGTGATGGTGGTGGTGCGGCGCAGGAGGATCTGGTCGATGTCCTCCTCGCAGAACTTGGAACCTTCGTCGTCCTCTTCCATGATGGCGGCGTAGGCCCCTTTGCGCAGCAGGTCCTCGATCTCCTTCTTGGAGAACTGTTGGATCTGGCCGGGAAGGAGGGAGGTCAAACAACCCCCCCCGCCCCGGCCCACCCACCGCCTCGGTCCCACCGGCAGAGCTCCGGGTCAAGGCGAGGGGGCTTCAACATGGTTGCTCTTGGAGGACGCCCACACGAGGGGTCAAAGACCACCACGTTTCCCTTGGTAGACCCCCATCCTTTGGTCTTCAAACCCCGTTTCTCTTGGTGGACCCCCATCCTTTGGTCTCCAACCCCCTTCTTCCTTGGTAGACCCCCATCCTTTGGTCTTCAACCCCATTTTCCTTTGGTAGACCCCCATCCTTTGGTCTCCAACACCCCGTTCCCCTTGGTAGACCCCCATCCTTTGGTCTCCAACCCCGTTTCCCTTGGTAGACCCCCATCCTTTGGTCTCCAACCCCCTTTTTCCTTGGTAGACCCCCATCCTTTCGTCTCCAACGCCCTGTTTCTCTTGAAGAATGTCACCCACGGGGTCTCCAACGCCCCATTTCCCTTGGTAGACCCCCATCCTTTGGTCTTCAAACCCCGTTTCTCTTGGTGGACCCCCATCCTTTGGTCTCCACCGCCCCGTTTCCCTTGGTAGACCCCCATCCTCATGGTCTTCAACCCCGTTTCTCTTGGTGGACCCCCATCCTTTGGTCTTCAAACCCCGTTTCCCTTGGTGCACCCCCATCCTTTGGTCTCCAACCCCATTCCCCTTGGTAGATCCCCATCCTTTGGTCTTCAAACCCCGTTTCTCTTGGTAGACCCCCATCCTTTGGTCTCCAACGCCCTGTTCCCCTTGGTAGACCCCCATCCTTTGGTCTCCAACCCCCGTTTCCCTTGGTAGACCCCCATCCTTTGGTCTCCAACGCCCCGTTTCCCTTGGTAGACCCCCATCCTTTGGTCTCCACCGCCCCGTTTCCCTTGGTAGACCCCCATCCTTTGGTCTCCAACCCCGTTTCTCTTGGTGGACCCCCATCCTTTGGTCTTCAAACCCCGTTTCTCTTGGTGGACCCCCATCCTTTGGTCTCCACCGCCCTGTTTCTCTTGGTAGATCCCCATCCTTTCATCTCCAACACCCCGCTTCTCTTGAAGAACGTCACCCAGGGGGTCTCCAACACCCCATTTCCCTTGGTAGACCCCCGTCCTTTGGTCTCCAACCCCGTTTCCCTGAGTAGTCCCCCATCCTCATGGTCTTCAACCCCATCTTCCTTTGATAGACCCCCATCCTTTGGTCTCCACCGCCCCGTTTCCCTTGGTAGACCCCCATCCTTTGGTCTCCAACCCCGTTTCCCTTGGTAGACCCCCATCCTTTGGTCTCCAACCCCGTTTCTCTTGGTGGACCCCCATCCTTTGGTCTTCAAACCCCGTTTCTCTTGGTGGACCCCCATCCTTTGGTCTCCACCGCCCTGTTTCTCTTGGTAGATCCCCATCCTTTCATCTCCAACACCCCGCTTCTCTTGAAGAACGTCACCCACGGGGTCTCCAACGCCCCATTTCCCTTGGTAGACCCCCGTCCTTTGGTCTCCAACCCCGTTTCCCTGAGTAGTCCCCCATCCTCATGGTCTTCAACCCCATTTTCCCTTGGTAGACCCCCATCCTTTGGTCTCCAACACCCTGTTCCCCTTGGTAGACCCCCATCCTTTGGTCTCCAACGCCCCGTTTCTCTTGGTAGACCCCCATCCTTTGGTCTCCACCGCCCCGTTTCTCTTGAAGAACGTCACCCAGGGGGTCTCCAACACCCTGTTCCCCTTGGTAGACCCCCATCCTTTGGTCTCCAACCCCGTTTCCCTTGGTAGACCCCCATCCTTTGGTCTCCAACCCCCGTTTCCCTTGGTAGACCCCCATCCTTTGGTCTCCAACGCCCTGTTTCTCTTGGTAGACCCCCATCCTTTGGTCTCCAACGCCCTGTTTCTCTTGAAGAGCGTCACCCAGGGGGCCTCCCCCGCCCTCAACCCCCCCTTACCCCCGCGATGTTGCCCTCCCGGCCGCTCATGGACTGCAGGACGGCCTTGTCCAAGCCCAACTTGAGGCTGGCCTTGTCGAACATCTCCCTCTCGTAGGAGTTGCGGGTGATGAGGCGGTAGACCTTCACCGCTTTGCTCTGCCCGATGCGGTGACACCGCGCCTGAGCCTGCGGCGGGACCGAAACTCAATTAAAAACCCCCAAAAAAAAAGAAAAAAATAAAAGCCCCCACGAGGGTCGAAGCGGGAGAGGACGGCGGGGCGGGGCGGGGGTGGGCCACCTGGAGATCGTTCTGGGGGTTCCAGTCGGAGTCGAAGATGATGCAGGTGTCGGCGGCGGTGAGGTTGATGCCCAACCCGCCGGCCCGGGTGCAGAGGAGGAAGACGAAACGGTCGGAGTCGGGTTTGCTGAAGCGGTCGATGGCCGCCTGCCGCAGGTTGCCCCGCACCCTCCCGTCGATGCGCTCGTAGAGGTACCTGCCCCGAAGAGACGCCGCCGACGGCGACCATGAAGGTCCTCCAAACCACCCCCACCCCCCGCCAAGCCCCACGGGGTCACCCCGGGGTCCCACACCTCTTCTGGATGAGGTAGTCCTCCAAGATGTCGAGGCACCGCACCATCTGGGAGAAGATGAGGACCTTGTGGCCGCCAGCTTTGAGCTTGGGCAGCAGCTTGTCGATGAGGACCAGTTTGCCGGCCGAGCGGACCATGGCCTGCAGGTGGAAGTCGGGGGGGACGTGGTGGTGGCAGGACTCGCGGAATTCCGCCAGGATCTTCTCCTCCGCGCCTGGAAAAGGGGGAGGGGGGGGCGAGGACCATCAGCGGGGTGGCCCCTGAGGTCTTCTCGGGTGACGCCCCACCCATGAAACGCTTGAGGAGCGTCAACGCCCAAGTAGACGAGCTGAAGAACCTCCTCCGCCGCCACCTCGAGGTCTACAAAGGTGGCCCGAGACCTTCTCAGGTGATGCCCCACCCACGACACGCTTGAGGAGCGTCAACGCCCAAGTAGACGAGCAGAAGAACCTCCTCCGCCGCCACCTCGAGGTCTACAAAGGTGGCCCAAGACCTTCTCAGGTGATGCCCCACCCACAACACGCTTGAGGAGCATCAACGCCCAAGTAGACGAGCAGAAGAACCTCCTCCGCCGCCACCTCGAGGTCTACGAAGGTGGCCCCCGAGACCTTCTCGGGTGACGCCCCACCCACGACACGCTTGAGGAACGTCAACGCCCAAGTAGACGAGCAGAAGAACCCCCTCCGCCGCCACCTCGAGGTCTACAAAGCTTGGAGAAGACCAAACCCCAACCCGAGAGGCCACCAAATCCCCGGTGAAGACCAGGATGGGGCGGTGTTGACCCCCCGAGGTTGTCCACCGGTGGGTGGGAGGTCCCGGGACGCCGTTCCCCGCCCCCAAGCCCTCACCCCAAGCGTTGGGGTTCCTCACCGTTGATGAGGTAGGGGTGGTTGCAACACTTGCGAAGTTCCATCATGGTGTTGAGAAGGTTGGGCATGTTGGTGTGACCGGCTCCTTTGGAAAGGAAGGAGAAGTTCTTCTCCAAGATGGCCCGGTAATATTTCTTCTGGATGTTGGTCAACTCCACCTCGATGATGGTCTCCTGCTTGGGGGCCAAGTTCTTCTCCACGTCTTCCTTCAACCGACGGAGCATCATGGGCTTCAAGATGGCCTGGAGCTTCTGCACCTGGAGGGACCAGCAAGGAGAAGACGCCGTGAGCCGGGCGGGACCTCGGCGGCCAAGGAAAAGTTTGGGGCGGCCCCGGTTCTCCTCACCTGCTCCTCCGTCTTGAGGTCCCCAAAATCCTTGAGGAATTCGGCTTCGGAAGGGAACTGGGAAGGTTCCAGGAAGTGGAGGAGGCTGAAGAGCTCCTCCACCGTGTTCTGGAGCGGGGTGCCCGTCAAGAGGACCTTGTGTTCCTGAGGACCCAGGCGGGGTGAAGAACGAGACGGTTTGGGGTGGGATGGGCATGGGACAGGCCCCAACATCTCCAGAGGCAACCAAGACCCCCATGTGGACCTCCAGGACCATCCCTTGGGGCACGGGATGAGCCCAAACATCTCCAGATGCAACCAAGGCCCCCCCTGTGGACCTCCAGGACCATCCCTTGGGACGTAGGACAGGCCCCAACATCTCCAGATGCAACCAAGAGCCCAATATGCACCCCCAGGACCATCCCCAGGGGTGTAGGACAGGTCCAAACATCTCTAGATGCAACCAAGGCCCCCACGTGGACCTCCAGGACCATCCCTTGGGGCACGGGATGAGCCCAAACATCTCCAGATGCAACCAAGACCCCCATGTGGACCTCCAGGGCCATCCCTTGGGGCACGGGATGAGCCCAAACATCTCCAGATGCAGCCAAGACCCCCATGTGGACCTCCAGGGCCATCCCTTGGGGCACGGGATGAGCCCCAACATCTCCAGGTGCAACCAGGACCCCCCTGTGGACCTCCAGGACCATCCCTTGGGGCACGGGATGAGCCCAAACATCTCCAGATGCAGCCAAGACCCCCATGTGGACCTCCAGGGCCATCCCTTGGGGCACGGGATGACCCCAAACATCTCCAGAGGCAACCACGACCCCCATGTGGACCTCCAGGGCCATCCCTTGGGGCACAGGATGAGCCCAAACATCCCTAGATCCTACCAAGGCCCCCACATGGACCTTCAAGACCATCCCTTGGGGTATGGGATGACCCCAAACATCTCCAGATGCAGCCAAGACCCTCACGTGGACCTCCAGGGCCATTCCTTGGGGCACGGGATGAGCCCAAACATCCCTAGATCCTACCAAGGCCCCCACACGGACCTTCAAGACCATCCCTTGGGGCACGGGATGGCCCCAAACACCTCCAGATGCAACTGAGCCCCCCACGTGGACCTTCAAGACCATCCCCAGTGGTGCAGGACCGGGTCCAAACATCTCCAGCTGCAGCCAAGACCCCACAAACGCCTTCGAACCGCCCCGTCCCGCCCCACGGAGAGGAGCCGGGACCTTCCTCCTTCTCCTCCCGCCCCCCCGGCGGGGCCCTCACCAGATCCATGTGCTTGAGGCTGTCGAGGAGCTTGCAGTTGCGGTTCTTCAGGCGGTGGGCCTCGTCGATGATGACGCAGCGCCACTCGATCTCCCGCAGCTCGGGGCAGTCGGAGAGGATCATCTCGAAGGTGGTGATGAGGGCGTCGAATTTGTAAGCGCCGGGGATGAGGCGACCCTGGGAAAGGGGCGAGGGTAGACCTTGCGGCCTCGCCGTTCCCTTTTCCCACCACGAGGTCCCCGGAGAAGGTCCCCACCCCACCGCCGGCCCTTACCCGGGAGTCTTTGCAGTACATCTCGTACTGCTGGATCATCTGGCGGGAGGCCAGGCTGCCGTGGTAGACGATGCTGTTCATCTCCGTCCAGGTGTTGAACTCCCTCTCCCAGTTGGTGATGGTGGAGAGCGGGGCGATGACCAGGAAGGGTCCCCTCACCCCGACGTTGTAGACCTCTTGCAGGAACGCGATGGATTGGATGGTCTTCCCCAAACCCATCTCGTCGGCCAAGATGCAGTTCTGCCTGCGCGGGGACAAGGAGGAGGAGGAAGAGGAAGAAGGTGACCACCCGGCGGCGGGGCGCAGGCGCCGAGGCGGCCGACCCCGCCCCCCCCCTCACCTGTTGTACCAGTTGAAGAGCAGCCAGTTGACCCCTTCCAGTTGGTATTCCCGCAGGCGGTTGCCGTTCTTGTACTCGTGGGAGAGTTCCAGTTTCTTCCAGGAACCGGCTTGAGGCCGGGGCTGAAGGGAGACGGGAGAAGACCTCGAGAAGGTCCCGGACGCGGCGGAGGGCGGGAGAAGAAGAGGCGGGAAAACTCACCAAACGTTTGAGCTCCGGGTGCCGGGCTTGGATCCTCTTGAATTCGCCGATTTTCCCTTCGTCGACGTCTTCCTTGAGCTCCCAAGTGCTGTCCTCGTAGGGGAGGGAGCACCACTTGACCAGGTAGTAGACCACGGGCTGGTGGGACGGGAAAGGGGGGCGGAGATGAGGAGGAACGTCGTTTCGGGGCTGGGGGCGGGGTGAAGGGCCGCCGACGGCCCGGCCTCACCTCCCCGTTGTCCTTATCGACGCTGTGGGACTCGTCCAGGATGCGGTCCACCTCTACGTAGTCGGGGTTGAAGGGTTCTTCGTCCTTCGGAGAAGACGGAGAAGACAGGGGACGTCGATGGGGGAAGGTCAACGGGCTCTGGGAACCGGCCCCGCCCCCCGCTCCCCTCCCCCGAAACGAACCCCACCTCGTGGAAAAAATGGCGCATCTGGGTCATCTTGGTCTTGAAGCGCTTCAGCTTCTGGTGGATCCTCTTGTCCTTCTCCAGCTGGTCGATGGTGGCCCACTCGCAGTGGAGGTAGGAGCTGGGGGGAGGGCGGGGGGTCAAAACGTCACGTCGGCGTCATCGTTGCGTGCCGTCCGTCCCCTCCCCCCGGCTTCCGGCGACGCGATTTTGGGGTCGCTGAAGACCTTTTTTGGAGCCGCCTCCTCGGAGACGCCTCCGAGGGTTGTCCCCCGGCCGTCGGCAGACGCTCAACCCCTTCCGAGAGGCTCCACCCAACGGCGCCGCCCGCCCAGAGGGGTCCCGAGGCCCCGTCCACACCCCCCCCCCCGCCCCCCACCTCCCGCCGCCACCTACTAGTTCTTGTACTTGACGAAAAACTCTTCCGATTCCGTCAACTGCCCCGACGGAAGCTGCGGAGAAAGGGAACGGGGACGGGTGAAAGCGCCGGAAGGTCCCCGCCCCCCGCCACGGGGTTGGGATGGGGGTGGGTCCCTCACCTCTTTCTTCACCACCCTCATGGAGAGGACCTTGTCCACGATGGCGGCGTCTTCCTCGCTGGGGTTCTCCTGGCAGGCGGGGAAGGGGCGGAAAAGAGGGAAGAGATTGGGGGGGGGGAAAAGCGCCGAAAAAAAAACGGACGAAACGGGAGAAAAAGGAGACGAAGACGACGGCCGACCCCGCCCCCGCCCCCGCCCCAAATTCCCAAAATAAAAAGAGAAGGAATAAACGGCCCACCACAAAAAATTGCATGGAAGGCAACGTCTCGCCTTCCGGCTCCGGCTCCGGGACGGGAGGTTGGGATACGGGCGGTTGTTCGGGGCGAACGGGTCCCGTGACGTCCAACTCTTCGTCTTCCTCGTCGTCGGTGATCTTGATGTCCAAATCTTCCGTGTATTTCTTGCGTTTGACTTGCCGGTTGGAACGTCGCTTCTGGAAAAGGGCGGGGGATGAGGCCGAAGGCCGTCGGGGGGCGGGGCAGGGCGGGGCGGGAACGTCGCGGGTGGGGGGGGACTCGGGGTTACGGATCCCCACCTGGACGCTGGTTTCTTCTTCCTCCCGGGGGGACGGGGCCGGCACGACCTCGGCGTCCGAGTTGTCGGAGGAAGCGTTGCGCTTGCGTTTCTTCCCCACCACCGGGGTGATGGTGCTGGCGGGGCGGGGCAGGGCGGGGCAGGGCGGGGCGGGGGGACACACACGTGACACGGGGACGTTAGCCGGGGGACGACCTTCTCCGGGGGTTTGCCCCACGGATGAGGTCGGGGACGACGAGGTCGAGGGTCGGGGTCAACGAGGTTCAAGGGTTGGGGTCAACGAGGTTCAAGGGTTGGGGACAAGGAGGACCAAGGGTTGGGGACAACCACGACCAAGACTTGGGCCACAACCACCACCAGGGTTGGGTGACACCGAAGACCATGGTTGGGTGGCAACAAGGACCAAGGGTTGGGTGACAACCAAGACCAAGAGTTGGGGGACAACAAGGACCACGAGCGGGTGACAACGAAGACCAAGACTTGGGGACAATGAGGACCAAGGGTTGGGTGACAACCATGACCAGGACCAGGTGACACCAAAGACCACGACTGGGTGACAGGGAGCACCAAGGGTTGGGGGACACCAAGGACCAAGGGCTGGGGGACACCGAGGACCATGACCAGGTGACAAGGAGGAGCAAGGGTTGGGGACAACCAGGACCAAGGGTTGGAGACAACCAAAACCAAGGGTTGGAGGACAATGAGGACCACGACCGGGTGACAAGGAGGACCAAGACTTGGGGAGAACCAAGACCAAGGCTTGGGCCACACCCAAGACCACGGTTGGGTGACACCGAAGACCACAATTGGGGGACAACGAGGACCAAGGGTTGGGGGACACCGAGGCTACGACCGGGTGACGATGAGGACCAAGACTTGGGGACAACCAAGACCAAGGCTTGGGCCACACCCAAGACCACGGTTGGGTGACACCAAAGACCACGATTGGGGGACACCGAGGACCAAGGCTTGGGGGACACCGAGGACCAAGGGTTGGGGGACACCGAGGACCAAGGGTTGGGGACAACCAAGACCAAGGGTTGGGCGACACTAAAGACCACGGTTGGGTGACACCAAGGACCGAGGGTTGGGGACAACGAGGACCAAGGGTTGGGGACAACGAGGACCAAGGGTTGGGGACAACGAGGACCAAGGGTTGGGGGACAACGAGGCTACGACCGGGTGACGACAAGGACCAAGACTTGGGGACAACCAAGACCAAGGGTTGGGTGACACCACAGACCACGGTTGGGTGACACCGAGGACCAAGGGTTGGGGACAACGAGAACCAAGGGTTGGGTGACACCGAGGACCAAGGGTTGGGTGACACCGAGGACCAAGGGTTGGGGACAACCAAGACCAAGGGTTGGGCGACACTAAAGACCACGGTTGGGTGACACCGAGGACCGAGGGTTGGGGACAACGAGGACCAAGGGTTGGGGACAACGAGGACCAAGGGTTGGGGACACCAAAGACCAAGGGTTGGGTGCCACCAAATCCCCCCCCCCCCTTTTCCCGCCTCCTTGAAGGCATCTCACCTGGGTTTGCTCCGCCCTTTGCTTTTCCCGCCTCCGCCTTGACCTTTGCCCTTCCGAGGTCTCTCCTCTTTGGGCGTGGCCCTGTCACCCGCCCCCTTGCGACGACGTTTCCGGTCGCCCTCGTCCTCGGGGCGGACGCTGGGCAGCTCGTCCTCGTTGAGGACCCGAGGGATGTTCTGCTCCCCCCGGGCCCGGGCCCGAGCGATGGCTTCGGCGACGATGCGGTTGGCTTTCTCCTGTTTCTTCTGATGGTCCAGTTTCCGCGTTTCTTCCGAAGGGCCGCGGGACGAAGGGGTGGTCAAAGCGGCCACCTCGCTGCTGCTGAGGACCTTCACCACCGAGAGGCCCGGGGAACCCCCCTGAGATGAGCCGGCCTGCGGGGAGAAGGGGGGGTGCCGTGGAGACCACGGTTGGGTGGAGGACCAAGGGCTGGGTGCTACCAGAGACCATGGTTGGGTGGAGGACCAAGGGCTGGGTGCTACCGGGGACCACGGTTGGGTGGAGGACCAAGGGGTGGGTGGAGAACCAAGTGTTGGGTGGAGGACCAAGAGTTGGGTGCTACCGGGGACCACGGTTGGGTAGAGGACCAAGGGTGGGTGCCGTGGAGACGATGGTTAGGTGGAGGACCAAGGGTTGGGTGCTACCGGGACGATGGTGGGGTGGAGGACCAAGGGTTGGGTGCCACAGAGACCATGGTTGGGTGGAGGATCAAGGGTTGGGTGCTACCAGGGACCACAGCTGGGTGGAGGACCAAGGGGTGGGTGCCATGGAGATTGAGTGGAGGATCAAGGGTTGGGTGCTACCGGGGACCACAGTTGGGTGGAGGACCAAAGGTTGGGTGACATGGAGACCACAGTTGGGTGGAGGATCAAGGGTTGGGTGGAGGACCAAGGGGTGGGTGCTACCGGGGACCACGGTTGGGTGGAGGACCAAGGGTTGGGTGCTACCGGGACCATGGTGGGGTGAAGGACCAAGGGTGGGTGCCATGGAGACCACGGATGGGTGGAGGACCAAGGGTTGGGTGCTACCGGGGACCACGGTTGGGTAGAGGACCAAAGGTTGGGTAACATGGAGACCACGGTTGGGTGGAGGACCAAGGGTTGGGTGCTACCAGGGACCACAGTTGGGTGGAAGACCAAGGGGTGGGTGGAGGACCAAGGGTTGGGTGCTAGGAGGGACCACGCTTGGGTGCCACCAAGGTTGGGTGCCCCAAAGACCAAGGTTGGCCACCACCGAGGACCAAGACTTGGTCCCACCAAGACCCCGCTTGGGTGCAGCACCCAAACCACCCCCACCACCCCACCCCAGCCCCCCAGAAGGTCCTCCCTTCTCCACCCCACCCCACCCCACCTCACCTGAGGTTGGAGAACCACCTTCAAAGGCACCGTCAACCTCTGGCCGCCGCCGCCGCCCCCCACCACCTGGGGCACCGAGGACACGGTGACGGGGGCCCCTTGCCCCCGCCGGTGGCTTGGTGGAGAAGTTGGATCTTCTGAGGACCACCCGTTTGACCGCCCGCCGGTTGTTGAACTTGAAGTTGGATGGTCACCACCTTGGCGGGTTGGCCGGCCGGTCCCTTGGCTTGCCCGAGGGCGGCCAGTTGGTTGCCCTGGAGGACAATTTTCCCCGGCAAACTACCGAGGACAACGTGACGTTGGCCGGGGGGAGAAGAACCACCCGGCGGCTGTTGGAGGACCAAGGTGATGCGTTTGGATTCGCCCTGGAGGAGAGAAGAAAGAAGGGGGGGGGCGGGGTCAGCGCCGTGGGGTGGGGGGGGACGTGGACCTCGGGGACGTTCCTTACGGGGAGGTGACCTCCATCCTGAGGAGCTCAAGGCTTTTGGGGAGGCGGCCTGAAGGTGGAAGATCTCAAGAACTTCTGAGGAACCCACTCTTGGCAGGTGACCTTGACCCTGGAGATCTCAAGAACTTCTGAGGAACCCATTCTCGGGAGGTGGCCCCAACCCTCAGGATCTCAAGAGCTTCTGAGGAACCCACTCTCGGGAAGTGACCTTGACCCTGAGGATCTCAAGGGCTTTGGGGACCTAGTCTCAAGGTGCAAGATCTCAAGAGCTTCTGAGGACCCAACTATTGGAAGGTGACCTTGACCTGAGGATCCAAAAACTTCTGAGGAACCCGCTCTTGGAAAGCGACCTCAACCCTGAAGATCTCAAGAACTTCTGAGGAACCCACTCTCGGGAGGTGGCCCCGACCCTGAAGATCTCAAGGGCTTTGGGGACCTAGTCTCAAGGTGGAAGATCTCCAGAGCTTCTGATGAACCCGCTCTCGGGAGGTGGCCCCGACCCTGAAGATCTCAAGAACTTCTGAGGAACTCGCTCTTGGGGAGTGACCTTGACCCTGAGAATCTCAAGGAGTTTGGGGACCTAGTCTCAAGATGGAAGATCTCAAGAACTCCTGAGGAACCACTCTCGGGAGCTGACCTTGACCCTGAAAATCTCAAGATCTTCTGAGGAACCCACTCTCGGGAGGAGGCCCCAACCCTGAAGAGCGCAAGAACTTCCGAGGACCCAACTATGGGCAGATGACCTTGACCCTGAGGACCTTAAAGATTTTGGGGACCTCGTTCTTGAGAGATGACCTTGACCCTGAGCCCCCCAACCCCAAAGACCCCCAACCCATGAACGCGTTCTTGACCTTGGAGACCCCAACCTCAAAGACCTCAACCCCATGGAGAGATCCTTGACCTTGGAGACCCCAACCTCAAAGACCTCAACCCCATGGAGAGATCCTTGACCTTGGAGACCCCCAACCCCAAAGACCTCAACCCACGGACACGTTCTTGACCTTGGAGACCCCCAACCCCAAAGACCTCAACCCCATGGAGACGTCCTTGACCTTGGAGACCCCCAACCCCAAAGACCTCCAACCCCATGGAGACGTTCTTGACCTTGGAGACCCCCAACCTCAAAGACCTCAACCCCATGGAGACGTCCTCGGCCTTGGAGACCCCCAACCCCAAAGACCTCAACCCCATGGAGACGTCCTCGGCCTTGGAGACCCCAATCTCAAAGACCTCAACCCATGGACACGTTCTTGACCTTGGAGACCCCCAACCCCAAAGACCTCAACCCCATGGAGATGTCCTTGACCTTGGAGACCCCCAACCCCAAAGATCTCAACCCCATGGAGACGTCCTTGACCTTGGAGACCCCAACCCACGGACATGTCCTTGACCTTGGAGCCCCCCAACCCCAAAGACCTCAACCCCATAGAGACGTCCTTGACTTTGGAGACCCCCAACCCCATGGACGCAACCTTGACCTCGAAGCCCCCTGAGCCCCACCCCACCCCCCTCCCCCGCCCGCCCCGCCCCCCTCCCCGGGTGGTTGCCCCCCATCCCCACGTCACCTGAGCGGGGGCCGAGCCGAGGGTGACGGCGGGTTTCAGGGGGGTCCCGCCCCCCCCGGCCCCGCTTTTGAGGGGCTGCAGACCAATTGCTTGACGGGCCGGCCGGCGGGAACCAATCGCTGCAGGGCGGGGGCGGAGCCGGCGGCCCCGCCCGCCCCGGCGGGGGCAGGAGGGGGGGGGCCCTTTGCCCGTTAAGACGTTGCCGCTAACGAGGGAGACGCCGCCGCCGCCGCCGGCGGGTCGGAGTTGGGGGGCGCCGGCGGCGTGGACCACCTTGGCCAAAGTCAACTTGCCCCGTTGGGGGCGGGGGGGGGGCCGGGGGGGGGAGGGGTGGGGCCACCTCCCGCGGGGGGGGGGGCTTGAGGATGACGATTTTGGGGGCTAAGGAAGGCGGGGGGGGCGGTGGCCACGGCGGCGGCCACCCCCATGAAGGGGTTGCCCTGACTGAGGATTTCGGGGTCCGGGGGGGGGTTGGGGGGGAGGGTCGAGGGGGGGGTTGGGGGGGGGGTTTTCTTCTGGGGCGGGGGCGGGGGGAGGGGCGGGGGGGGGGAAGGGGGAGGGGTCGTCCAGGGGGTCCGGGGGGGGGGTGGGGGGGCGGGGGGGCGAAGGCGTCGTCGGGGCAGAGGGTCGAGGTTGAAGAGGGTGGGGTCGTCGAAGAGGTCCATGATGGGGTCGGCCATCTTGGAATTGGGGGGGGGGGGGGCAACAATCACTCGGGGGGGGGTGTGTCCCCGCCCCCTCCAAAAAATGGGGGGGGGGGGGGGGGGGGAGAGAGGCTTAAATTTGGAGGCGGGGGGGGGGCTCACGTCAGGCGGCCGGAGCTGCGGGGAGGAAATAAAACAGCGTAATTAATCCCGGGGGGGGGGGGGGGGCGCTAATTACACTCATTAACATAATTAAAACAAAAAAGGGAAGGGGGAGAAGGGATTTCCCCCCCCCCCCCCGAATTGGCAGCGCCCCCCAAAAATTAGGGGGGGAGGGGGAGCAGCCAAAGGTGCCCCCCCCCCCCTCCCCAATCTTTGGGGTTTACAGAGCACTACAGAGCCCCCCCCACACACCCCCCCCGGGGTCTAAACCCCCCAAAACTGCCCCCCCGGGGCTATACCCCCCCAAAACTGCCCCCCCCCCGGTCTAAACCCCCCAAAACTGCCCCCCCAGGGGCTATACCCCCCCAAAACTGCCCCCCGCCGGGTCTAAACCCCCCAAAAATGCCCCCCCCGGGGCTATACCCCCCCAAAACTGCCCCCCCCGAGTCTAAACCCCCCAAAACTGCCCCCCCCCCC